>NC_134494.1:32211361-32292059 GCF_040206685.1 Ascaphus truei
ATATAGGACACATCCTCCACAAACAAGAAGGACCCGGCACTCCAGAGGTCTTCATACAAGAAAGAGTTTAATCCACATAGATCTACAGGATGGGGATTAAACTCTTTTATTTTGTATGAAGACCTCGGGAGTGACGGTTCCTTCTTGTGTGTGGAGGATGTGTCCTGCGTTACAGGTCTCCCATGTGTGGGACCATCTGTGCGCACCTGAGGCATTTATATAGATCCAGTGAGTGCACCTAACCTCTTTCTTCTAACTCCCTCCCCAAATTAAATATATACATATTTAATACTGTGGCTGTGGGTTTTGAGCCTGCTAAGATTGTGCACGCCTAATGGTACAGGACTGATATCCTAATATGTCTGGATATACAGATGTAAGTGAGTGTGAAACACATGGGTGAGGGTAAGGGTATGAGGTGTTAGGGCAGGTGGTTACTGTATCACAGCCATGCAAAAAAGCAAATGTAGATGGGTTAGGAATTAGAGTGAAGGTGTGAGGTGTGGAGAGCAGGATGTCTGTATATTGGGAAGGATATCTAATTACAAAGGTATTCTGTATTTAGATTTCAGAATGAGACATGAATCGTGTTCCCGAATTGACTCCTATATTCAATGTATCACATGTTTGCACGAGTTTACAGGATATTCCCTGTTTTCTTTCTCTCCGAGTTCTGAAATTCCCTGTTGTTTATTGTAACCCTCGTGCCATTGATATATGATTTGGTTTACGCCGTTTTTTCTGGGCTCTCATGATTATTGGTGTGGCCCGGTATGTTTATTCTCTTTCTTATTGTTTGTCCTGTTTCACCTATATGAAATCCCCTATTAATACATTGTGTGCATGTTATCAGGTGTACTGTGTTGGATAAGGCACAGTCAATGATTCCAGAATGTTATACACCTGATGTGTGTTACTAGGAGTTGGGAGAAGTTACACGGTGCACAGATTATAAAGAGGTGTATCAAAATTCTGCGTCTCTGCCCCAGTTTGCACCTTGGGGAGAGTCAGTAGGAGGAGTTGGGGAGGAGTTACATGGTGCACAGGTTATAATAAGATGTATCACATTCTGCGTCTCTGTCCTAGCTTGCACCTTGGGGAGAGTCAGTAGGAGGAGTTTGGGGGAGTTACATGGTGCACAGATTATAATGAGATGTATCACATTCTGCGTCTCTGCCCCAGCATGCACGTGGGGTAGAGTCAGTAGGAGGAGTTGGGGGGAGTTACATGGTGCACATATTATAATGAGATATATCACATTCTGCGTCTCTGCCCCAGTTTGCACCTTGGGGAGAGTCAGTAGGAGGAGTTGGGGAGGAGTTACATGGTGCACAGATTATAATGAGATGTATCACATTCTGCATCTCTGCCCCAGCTTGCACATTGGGGAGAGTCAGTAGGAGGAGTTGGGAGGAGTTACACGGTGCACAGATTATAATGTGATGTATCACATTCTGCGACTCTGCCCCAGCTTGCACATTGGGGAGAGTCAGTAGGAGGAGTTGGGGGGAGTTACATGGTGCACAGATTATAATGAGATGTATCACATTCTGCGTCTCTGTCCCAGTTTGCACCTTGGGGAGAGTCAGTAGGAGGAGTTGGGGGAGTTACATGGTGCACATATTATAATGAGAAGTATCACATTCTGTGTCTCTGCCCCAGCTTGCACCTTGGGGAGAGTCAGTAGGAGGAGTTGGGGGGAGTTACATGGGGCACAGATTATAATGAGATGTATCACATTCTGCGTCTCTGCCCCAGTTTGCACCTTGGGAGAGTCAGTAGGAGGAGTTGGGGGGAGTTACATGGTGCACATATTATAATGAGATGTATCACATTCTGCGTCTCTGCCCCAGCTTGCACCTTGGGGAGAGTCAGTAGGAGGAGTTGGGGGGAGTTACATGGTGCACAGATTATAATGAGATGTATCACATTCTGCGTCTCTGCCCCAGCTTGCACATTGGGGAGAGTCAGTAGGAGGAGTTGGGGGGAGTTACACGGTGCACAGATTATAATGTGATGTATCACATTCTGCGTCTCTGCCCCAGCTTGCACATTGGGGAGAGTCAGTAGGAGGAGTTGGGGGGAGTTACATGGTGCACATATTATAATGAGATGTATCACATTCTGCGTCTCTGCCCCAGTTTGCACCTTGGGGAGAGTCAGTAGGAGGAGTTGGGGGGAGTTACACGGTGCACAGATTATAATGTGATGTATCACATTCTGCGTCTCTGCCCCAGCATGCACATTGGGGAGAGTCAGTAGGAGGAGTTGAGGGGAGTTACATGGTGCACAGATTATAATGAGATGTATCACATTCTGCATCTCTGCCCCAGTTTGCACATTGGGGAGAGTCAGTAGGAGGAGTTGGGGGGAGTTACACGGTGCACAGATTATAATGTGATGTATCACATTCTGCGTCTCTGCCCCAGCTTGCACATTGGGGAGAGTCAGTAGGAGGAGTTGAGGGGAGTTACATGGTGCACAGATTATAATGAGATGTATCACATTCTGCGTCTCTGCCCCAGCTTGCACATTGGGGAGAGTCAGTAGGAGGAGTTGGGGGGGAGTTACACGATGCACAGATTCTAATGAGATGTATCACATTCTGCGTCTCTGTCCTAGCTTGCACCTTGGGGAGAGTCAGTAGGAGGAGTTTGGGGGAATTACATGGTGCACAGATTATAATGAGATGTATCACATTCTGCGTCTCTGCCCCAGCTTGCACATTGGGGAGAGTCAGTAGGAGGAGTTGGGGGGAGTTACATGGTGCACAGATTATAATGAGATGTATCACATTCTGCGTCTCTGCCCCAGCTTGCACCTTGGGGAGAGTCAGTAGGAGGAGCTGGGGGGGAGTTACACGGTGCACAGATTATAATGAGATGTATCACATTCTGCGTCTCTGCCCCAGCTTGCACATTGGGGAGAGTCAGTAGGAGGAGTTGGGGGGGAGTTACACGGTGCACAGATTATAATGAGATGTATCACATTCTGCGTCTCTGCCCCAGCTTGCACCTTGGGGAGAGTCAGTAGGAGGAGTTTGGGGGAGTTACATGGTGCACAGATTATAATGAGATGTATCACATTCTGCGTCTCTGCCCCAGCATGCACCTTGGGGAGAGTCAGTAGGAGGAGTTTGGGGGAGTTACATGGTGCACAGATTATAATGAGATGTATCACATTCTGCGTCTCTGCCCCAGCTTGCACATTGGGGAGAGTCAGTAGGAGGAGCTGGGAAGGAGTTACACGGTGCACAGATTATAATGAGATGTGTCACATTCTGCGTCTCTGCCCCAGCTTGCACCTTGGGGAGAGTCAGTAGGAGGAGTTTGGGGGAGTTACATGGTGCACAGATTATAATGAGATGTATCACATTCTGCGTCTCTGCCCCAGCTTGCACATTGGGGAGAGTCAGTAGGAGGAGTTGGGGAGGAGTTACACGGTGCACAGATTATAATGAGAAGTATCACATTCTGTGTTTCTGCCCCATTCTTTTTGCCTTTTATTTGCCACAAAAAAAATGCCTCCACATCTGTAGTGGCGTAAATCTAACACTGCATGAAATGTAAGAAACGGTCCTTACATATGATCTGCCAGAGAACGCAGAGCAGCGTGTTGATACATACACCCCTAAATCTCTCCATCTTGTAGCCCCATCGATTTGAAAATGGGGTTAAAGAATGAATCCTCCTTTGTACTGTATTTTATAATTACTTTCTGCTGCATCCAAGCACAGTACCACTACTTTCCGCACTGTAATAACCCCTCCCTCCTTCCATCTATTCTCTCTATCCCTCTTCCCAGCAGTTTCACAAGCCCCAATGCCAGGCAGGCACGTATCAGTAAGCAGAGGGCTGAGTTATTACCTCCCTGCCTATAAAACACAGCAGTATACAGAGCACGTGTGGAGCAGGATCCTGCTGACAGCTCTGACAGAGCTATGGGATGGGATGCTGAGGAGATGCGGATATACTCAGACAATGAAGTACAAGCCGGATTACATCTCTCCCAGCTACTGATGGTAGCTGCTCACGCACAATCCCTGCCTGCAGAGCTCAGCTAGGAAGGGATACAGATGTGGTCCTTTCTGGTCCAGAATAGTCAATTGTAACGTAACCATCCCACAGTGTTTGCCATTTACAGCTAATAACACAAACTTTATTCTGATGTCACCCAGTCATCGGAGATACATTTGTGCAAAGTAATGTTGCTGGGGGCTATAAAAATGGCTGCCATGTTTTTTTTAAACTGCCTAATAATATTTGCATGTCATTTCCCAGAATCCCTTGCTGCAGTGGAAAGCACTGTGTGCTGGGTGATAGTGGTGAAAGGTGGGGTTGCAGACCTGTCTAAGACATTCAAATGAGTATACTGTCATATGTGCAGCAACTCTTATTTTTACTGCACACACATACAGAGAGACTAGAACTTGAACTTATAGTCTGCTGATCGGAAGGCAGCCCAAGCAGATGATCCACACCGCAAGACTTGCGAGTGAGCTGTGAGCTGAGCTAACCAGAGGAGGAGCGCCTGTGAACGGAGGGGCCAGAGTGGAGGGGCGCACGGCGCACAGACATCATATCCGGTACACGGGGGTTTGATGAGTCTCTAGGTCCTCCATACACTGTGGGGGCGGCACTAAGTCCACACCAGAAGCTGCGCTGCATCCTCGCTGCAAGTGTTGGGGTTTGAGATTTTGTCTCATAAATGCTGTTGTTCTAGATCTGTCTGTGAGTGCGCATTTTATTACATTTTTCAGTGCTACATAAATTGTGAAACTTTAATACACTAGGAGTGCGCCTGTTTTCTTTCTGTTTTTCCCCTATATATATATATATATATAAATATATATATATATATATATATATATATGTATGTGAGTGTTTCTTATATAGCACTGACATTAGACACAGCGCTGAGCTTTGCAACCACAACGAGTCACTGACCCAAAGAGCTTACAATCTAATTTTGCTTGCCCAATATCCGAACCCATCCTCTGTTGGGATTTGTTCAGCCCTGTGTGTAATAGTGTATCAATTAGAGGGGAAAGGGGGGGGGGGAGGTGATTCACCATACACCACTATCACTTTGAAATGCTCCACACACAAAAGGGTTAACCCCCAAACGCCAGACTCAGAGACAGCACTAGCTCTGTGAGCGGTTATCTCAGTGAGTCGGCACCAGACCCATGGGACATTACGATGATTGCACAGGCTCCTGACCCATCTCTTTGGAGGTTGCTGTGAGGGGTCCCGGTGCTAATGAGCTGGGAAAGTGCAGGGAGAGCTCCCCCAGTCTGTCTCAGAATCTGATCCTTCACAGATGGCAAGTACGTAGGAAGTGCAATTATGCGAAAATTGCAGAGAGGCAAATGAGAAGTTGCCAAGCGCTGCCACTGCCCATTACCTACCTGGGCTCCCTGATTGTTCTAGACAACAGCAGCATCTGTATGTGCTTTAAAGAAAAGAAGTACAAGGGGTTATGGAGGGGGGAGGGAAGAGGAGAGGGGAAGAGGGAGAAGATAGTCTCCAAGTGCCACAGAGAGAGGAGGACGAGGAGAGGGGGAGGAAGAGGAAGAAGAGGAGAGGGGGGGAGGAGAAAGGAGGAAGATGAGAATGGGGGAGGAATAGGAGAGAGTAAGAGGCGAGAGGAGTAGGAAGAGGAAGAAGAGGACAGAGAGGAGGAGGAAGAGGAGAGATAGGAGGAAGAGGAGAGATAGGAGGAAGAGGAGAGAGGGGGAGGGAGAAGAGAGAGAAAGGAAGAGAGAGAGAGTGGAGGAAAAAGGAATAGAGAGAAAAAGAGAGAAGAAAGAGAACAGGAGATACAGGAGAAAAAGAGAAGGAAGAGGAGAGAGAGGGAGAATAGGCGAGAGAGAGTAAAGAGGAAGGAATTGAGATGGATGGAGAGGAGAGCGATAGAAAGTAAATTGAAGAGGAAAGCTTTCTCCCACCTTTCTGGGATACGCAGCCTTGTTTCGTAGAGAAATCCCCACCTGTTCTTCTCTATAAAGTGAGATCATTCCAAATGAATTCAGCCCACCACTTCTAGGTTGTCAGAGGTGCTGCTTCGAAGGCGGTTGTGAATGCCTGATTCTGGGTAACATGAGCAAAGGGTTCAAACATCTCCACTGTTCATCCAGATATTAGAATGAGGTAAAAAAAAAAACAGAACTGGTACAATCTACCTGAGTGACGGGAGCCGTTGGGAGCCTTATTTTAATAGCTTTTTATATTCAGATCCTAAAGGTTTAACTTATATGTGGAAGCTATGGATCATTAGGAAGCGCAAACATGTGAAAACAAAGACATATTCTGATGGTGCAGTATAGTGAAAAGTCTGTGATCTGAATACTCACAAACGTGAGATGAACAGGGACACGTAAAGGTATCTTTAAATGTTGTGCCGCAGATGGTGTTGATCTGATAAGCACGCTGTCACTCCGACAGGTAAGTCACTCCAATGAGCCTCTAGTATACAATAAAACTGGACATAGTGTAGACTGTATAAGGTAATTTATAAAAGTAGATAAAATCCAATAAACTCACATGGTACAAGGTTTAAACAATTACCTTATACAGTCTACACTATGTCCAGTTTTATTGTATACTAGAGGCTCATTGGAGTGACTTACCTGTCGGAGTGACAGCGTGCTTATCAGATCAACACCATCTGCGGCACAACATTTAAAGATACCTTTACGTGTCCCTGTTCATCTCACGTTTGTGAGTATTCAGATCACAGACTTTGCTAATATAGTAACACACGACTTTTCACTATACTGCACCATCAGAATATGTCTTTGTTTTCACATGTTTGCGCTTCCTGATGATCCATACCTTCCACTTGTCACGAGGATTGAGAGAGCAGTCCTTCACCGGGCTACAGCAGCAATCGTTATATGTGTTTGTATAAGTATCACTATTATTTTTTATAGAGTTGATTTTACACCACACTGTTGGTTTATTCACTACACCTGAATATATAGAGCGCCACTTTTGATAAGTTTTTTTCACATTTAACTTATATGTACCAAATATGCAATATATCCTGCTCTGGTTTATGGATCAACCTTAATTGTTGAAGGCAAGGCTGCAGTGATTCCAAGTGACCGAGTTGAAATCACAGCAGCAGCAGTCATTTTTTATAAACCCCCCCCCCCCAGAAAATATTGCTGAAGAGTTTCGGCAGTGGCAAGAGATAACGGGGGAAAGGCTCACAAGTGGTATTTTTATTTGCTGTACACTGCACGGTGGGGGGGGGGGGGGGGGTTGACACTTTTTTACCCACCACTTGGTGTCTGGTTGTAGCCACTTCCAGCTTCACATTGGCAAAGCCAGTATAACCACCCTCATACTGAAGAAGGCCAAAAGGTGGAAACAGCTGTCTGTGTGCAGGTTTCCTGGCCATGCACTTTGAAACACGGCCCGGCGTCATTTTATAGGACTCCATGTTAAAATGCACAAGAAACAAAAAGGTAACAGCTTTGAGTGCTCATTTGCATGTCATTTCCCAGAATCCCTGGCTGCAGTGGAAGCCCTATGAGATAATGGGGCAAGGCAGCGGTGCACACCTGTCTGAGACATGTGAATGTGCTCACACGTGGTATTTTTAATGATGGGAGATCAGCATGAGAAAGGGACACTGAATTTGGGAGGCGCTAAGTGAGACCCTCGGTGTCAGGTCACGTCACTCCCAGCTCGGAGAAGCGATGGACAAACTCACTGCAGTTCAGTTCGCCATTTATTTTCGAACTTTGAAAAATTGTAAAAAGTTCTATCGTAGCTTTTACCAGAAAATAGCGAGTGAAACTGTTCAATTTCGCCAGAAATCTATTTGAATCAACGATTAGACTTTTTTTTTTGTAGAAGTCAAAACCGCTAACATTCTTTAGCAAATTTTTTGTTTAATTTTTTTTTCTTCTTCCTGAAATTGCGCTACTTTTCCAACTGTTTTGAGCCGCGGGAATTTCAGGAAAATTTGAATATGTTTCAAAAATGCAGTTTTCGCAACAACATTTGAACTTGGGCATCAAGATTTTGCCCATTTTTAGCTCAGAGAGCTGAGACTGATGCTGTATTCTCCCGTCTTCAGATCAGTCCCTACCGATTTGTAAGCAAAATCATTGTTTTGGGGGATTGTAACAAGCTTTTTATGCAGTAGTAATGGCAAAAAGTTTAGCGCATCTTTGTAAATTTGCCGAATTTTGGATAGTCGCGGCTAATAAATAAGAAGCTTCACCAGAAACCCCCAAACTGTGAAGATCTGATGCAGAGAGCATTTTCAGACCAACTGTCATAAGAAATAGTGACAAATGTTCCCGAATATTCACCTAAATGAACTGAGAAGTGTAGGCGCCAGTGTTTTTGATCCTGTGAACTGACACGAAGATTCTGTGGACCTGTTATAATCCGGGCTACTGTGGGTAAACCAGGACACTTTATGCCCATGTAGCTAAGAAGACTGTCTTCAGCACCGGGTCAAGCTGTGGTCACGCGACTTCGGTGGGCCCGGCGGCAGAGGATTAATGCTGCAGGGGATCCGATCCGGAAGCATGGACTGTGGTTCGCTCCATCCACAGAGCCGTGGATTTTTGCTTTTTTCGACCACAGCTTTGTAGCTGTAGGAGACCATCGCCTACACAACAGTGTGAGATGGGACACCTCTCTCTTATACATCTCACTTTGAGAGGGTCATGCATTTTTTACCTACCCCTGTAAATTGACAAAATTAAAAAAAATCATTTTTTTCACTGTAGAAAACACAAAAAGTGTTTTCTATTTTGAGCCCTCCCACGACGGACACAGCGTGGTGTGTTCCTGGGCACATGAGGGAGTTGAGCTCAGGCGTCACCCAGTCCAGGGAGGAAGCCTTGGGATTCATATAATCTAGAGCTATCGTGCCAATGGAGGGGGGAACGGTTAACAGACCCAAAGATTTTCCATGTAGTTTTACTGTAATGAGACTTGAGAGCCAAATGTCCCCACCTTATTAAACTAAAACAAAGAACTGGCTTCTCCCCTGCTTCCCCCCCCCCCCCCCTAAGCATCACTTATATACCCTTATTTAGTATTCTTTTTTTTCTCTTTTTTTTCCTGGGTTGATTTCCCAGAGACACAACAGGAGGAAAGAAAGAAGTCTTGAATAATGTAACAAAACCATTGGGATGTGTCACATATTCCACAAGAACTGTCTTCACAAAGTTTCAGATCCACAGCTTGATCCAGTGACCAGGTGAATACATATGATCTTCCTGTATTACCGGATCCCCTCTCACACCCCCAGTTTGCTGGTGCCAATTTGGACTGGCACTTCGATTGGTATGTCATTGGTTTTGGGTGAAATATGAGAAAGGAACTGGGTTTCATAACTTCTGTCATCAAAAGGGTCTATGCATCAAGGCAATGTGGGCGTTTTCACCCTGACCCTTGAATTAAATCCCTTCATCCAACCTGCCAACTCCCTTCTTATAAAAAAAACCACCCCATGATATTCTCCATTTCATTTCGTTTTAAGAAAAACGTTATCTGTGCAAACCTTTTCCCCCATGGTTGCCCTTGACCATCTTCCATCTTGCTTTTTCAGCATGAAGGACAGCTGTGTGTCCCTCTCAGAACCCCATGAGTCCTTCTTGCCTCCACGTGTACACAAAACTGCACCACTCTTCCCAGGCCTGCACATATGCTCTCCATGTACCAAGTGCCAAAGGGTTCTTCCCAAATCCATCACCCTTGACGTGCCAGCGTCCACAAATACCCGGGACATACTGTAATTGGTCTACCGACGCAGCCTCTGGAGCTAGTGTCCTGAACTCTGGGAACGAGATAGAGCGTTGGCTACCAAATTATGAATCGCAGGGACACGTCATGCCCTAAAATATATGTCAACATCGCAACACAAAAAACCTCAACAAATTGATCACCGGCCCTGAACGTGCTGATAAATTGTTCACCACCCAAACCACTGCCATGTTGTCCGACCTGAAGAGCACTTTCCTGTTGGCAAGCTGATCTCCCCACAGCTCCACCACCACCACCAGAGGGAAACATTCTAAAATGATACATTCCATAGTAACCCAGCTCCCCCTCCCTCAGCCATGCCTCCGTGCACCACCTACACTGCAAATAGGCCCCAAAGCCAAGTGAAGCTGCTGCATCAGCACAGCTGAAGATCACACTTCTCACTGGCATGCTCCATCCATATAGTACACCCATTATATTTTCAAACAAACTCCCCCATAGAAACAGAAATAGAGAATCCCGCTCTACCTAGAGTGACCCGAGGTCACCGTACAGACAGGTGCGCTAGGGCTGATACTTAGGCAAAAGACACAGATAATGGCCCATTAAACATGCACTAACTGTCTGTGTATGGGATAGGCACTTTACAAGTCTGTCGGCACAGAGATACTTATATAATGAGAAAGGAAAAAACAGAGAATATTCTCTCAAGCCAGTGCTCAAGGTAATTCCCAAAGATGCATCCACATATTAATCACTGTAGTGGTGATCCACACATTATATCTTATTTGTAAATACGCATGTGTTGATGTGACCAGGTGAATAAATGTGAGTATTGGCAAGAAGATGGTCATTGATGCTTACAATTGAGGGTATATGAATGGCATGTAGGTGTCTAGGATATCAAGGAAACCCATATAGAAGGGGAAACCTGACCCATGAATCCAAAAGTCCAATAACCCTTAGAGCTAGACCTCTGATATATCAGTATTTAGTCATATAAGGGTACTCACGCCCTTTGTTGTATGGCATCCTGGAAACGGCGTGCTCTCAGCGCAAGGCGGATATGAAAGGAAATTCCTCCTGACGGGGAAGGATACTGGCGGTGGACTGCGTGTCAACACGTACTTACGATGTGTTCCAAATGAAGGAAGGATGGCGGATGCTGGATCACTGTATTAAAAAGGTTTATTGAACATCTAGCAACATTGTGGTAAAAACAAGGATCTTGAAGGAAACCTCTGATGCATTTCGTGCAATCCGTGCACTTTGTCAGAGTCCTTACCCTCTCAAGAAGCCTCTTACGCGAAACGTGCGTCAGAGGGAGGTGCTACTACGTCACGTTTTGAGCGACAGTCTTGCAGAGCCAGACAGAGGTCTCTGCATGGTCTGACGGGACTGTGCTAACTCACACCGCAGCCTGCCAGGAACGCTCCCCCGCAGGGATAGAACAGATAAGTGAAAAGGGCCCTCTTTCCTTCTGTCTATTTCTACCACCCTCCCTTTCCCCCCTTGTGTGCAGTGGTATATTTTCGAGGGACAGAGTGTGCGGATTAGAGCGATCATCCTGCTAGATTATGCTTTAATGTTGTTCACTACTAACAGAACTAGTGCAGTCTTTAGACGTTAGGGACCTGCATTTTCTGTCCCATCCCCTGTGTGTAGGGATAAATCAGGGTATATTGAGAATGTTTTTACACCATCCCAGCCCACCCTCCTTTTCTGCCTAGATATATGCTCTCGCGTGATCATCCTCCAGGGATACTGTTGGGGACAGTTTACCCACCAGCTTACACACTGCTGGTTATACATATCCCTGCAGGACAACGTATACCTATCCAGGGACAGTGTTTGGGTAATTACCCACCAGCGCTAACACTGCAGGTTATACACACCCCTCCTGGACAGGAATACAGCTGCCATAGGCAGTATCTGCCATTCTATCCTTTGGAGGACACACTGGGCAATTTGCTCAGCGGCAATATTAGCGCTAGTTACATATGCCTCATAGGATATTGGCACACCTGCTACTATTGACAGCTGTTTTAGTGGTTCTCATGTGTTGGTCCACTGTTTTTTAACGCATATATTAAATGGAAGTTTTAACTTAATTCAATATACAATACAATACTTTAAGGACCTTTATCATTATATAAGTATCTCTGTGCCGACAGACTTGTAAAGTGCCTATCCCATACACAGACAGTTAGTGCGTGTTTAATGGGCCATTATCTGGTGATAGTGTCTTTTGCTTCATCAGTGTTTTCTTTCTCCTTTTGCCTAAACTCCCCCATACCACCAAATTCCCTTTCACCTCCCTTTTTATCCTTAGAAAATTCTTAGTTATCCTTATCCTTGCGTTTGCCAATCGTCTACAATTTTTTTCCGCTGTAGCCGTCACCCTAACCTAACGGCAAACGTCAGTTGCTCAATTTTGTCTTCTTTCGAGACCACGTTCTCCTTACTGCATGCCGATTCTCTTGCAACTTCTCCCCTGGCAACCTATACTCAATTCCTTCTGTGTCGATTTCTATTCCCAAGAAACGTAACATCCTTGCCGGTCCCTCTGTTTTGTCATGGGCCAAAGTTATCCCAAATCTCCTAGCCACCTTGTGAAAGTCAAACAATAACCTGACCCCTGATCCTGCTGGCCCAACAAACAAAAATCATCCAAATAAAAATTGGTTAGTCTTAATAACGACACCTGCGCAGATTTTCAGAAGGTGTGGTTACCTTGGATTTTGGGTGCTGGTCAACCAGAAATTAATACCCACTTAATTTTGTTGTAAAAAATGCTATTTATATTAACTGTGTGATTGAATATTATAAGATGATTTGTTAGGTAAAATTCTAAATGAATGTGAAAAAAATCATCCAAATAGTGCAACACACGAATCAACCCCATCGTCTCCCGTAACACCCACTCCAAAAAAGAACGAAAAACTTAATTACAAGACACCGCACACCCCATTTGGTAAACAATGATCCACATAATAATTGCCCTTCAACTCCCCAGCAAATGAAAACACGCCGGGTTAATGTGCAACAATCTAAGTGCTGATTCAATATCCACCTTTGCCAGTAGTGCCCCCTCTCACAACACTGAATCCAAACCATAACTTTATCAAACGAGGCATACTTGACCACACACAATTCCTTCTCAATATCATCATTCACTGAATCCTTATTTGGGAAAGAGAAATGGTGAATTAACCTGAAACCCCCCTCTTCCAACTTTGGCAGCACCCCTAGTGGTGACACTAAATTACTAAGTGGTGCTCCCTGAAAGGGTGTCCGCCCTAATTCACCCTCCTTTCCAAACATCAACCAAGTCACATGTATGTGCTCATAAACCGACAACACATTTCTTTTGTATGACCTTCCTTCTTTCACAAGAAAGGGGATACAAATCATTCCTTAAACCCTTTCCTCAAAATTTCTACCATCCCAACCTTAGGGTAATGACCCAAATATTCTTCCATGTCACCTAAAACCACTGACGTTTTCACTTTTCTGGACAATATCCCACCCATAACCTCTTCCACCCATTCCCCTGCCCCGCCTGAAACACCTTGCTGTCCTCCACCAAAGACCCCACACTCGTACGAGAACTTACACCCTTGACCCCATTCACATTGCCCCTCATTTTACACCCAGCACAACTCCCCTTCTGACCCCAACCGGCTGCTCTGAGTGTTGGCTGGCAGCAGCTGCCCCATGAAGGGGTATGGATCTGTGTTATCAACAGAGGAATCTTGAGACCCATATCCTTACAATCCCAAGTCATATGTTTATATAACGCTAATTTCTGCCGGAAACTCCCACCATACTTCCATCATATTATGCCCCATATTATTCCTCTACAAGCTGACCAAATTGTATCCATATATTTGAATAATGCAGAATAGTGCTGGGGGATCCTCTCACCTATTATGCTAACAAGAATAACAAAGCCTTCTAACCAATCCCCAAATGACTTTGTAAACCTCCCTCCTCCAGTACCCTTATCCTTCTATCGCTCCGACTTCCCCTTTTCCTTATGTCCCGGGTTTAACATTACAAACTCCACATACTCCCCCTTCCATATTTTTTCTTTCCCTGGTGGCAATAAATGTAACTCTAAAGGTTTCACCCACGTAATGTATATGCACCATCCACACACCCAAAGCCATTCACTTCCCTATTCCTTCCTTGCATACTCATCCCCCCCCATCCTTTGGCTGGGCAGTGTCCCCCATCTAAGTCCCCATCCACCTCCTATCCAGAGTTGCCCATATCTGACCAAGCCCCATCCCCCCTTACCACCTTCTGGTTTAATCTCCCCCATAATTCCCCCAGCAGAAAAGCAGCCTCTTGTCTCCCCAAAACATCATGTACACCACTTAATCCCTCACCTGGCTGTGATCTCCCCCCTTACATATGGCTCCGCTGCTGCTTATCCCCATAGGTTGGCTGCATCCAATCCCCTTTTATCTCTCCAACCCCCACCAGGGCTGCTTCTGACAGGATCAATTTCCCCCCTCAGCTGAGCAGTTATGGGATAGCCAAACCCTCGCTCCCCTGATGATTCTCTCTCCAACCGAAAATCCATCCTTCCTGAAGAGCCTTCACCCCCTTCCATCCAATCTACAGTATAAGTGAAACATCTTTCTCAGCCACTGGTCCTGGGGCAGTCTGTTCCCACCTCAGCTATTTTATTCCAGGCTTGCTTCTTCCGCCTGATGTGACCCCACCCCTGATTTGCTCCCTCCTTGTCAGTTTTGCACTGGAGGCCATAACAACTCATCGTCCTCTACTACTTTCCTCTCTAAGTCTCGGGTATACCATGAAAGGGCCCTAGACCTTCCACCAGAACCAACCTCTTCCAGCCTCCTCCTTTCCTCTGACACAGACACTATCCCTAACATGACCAGCGGGCTAGCCTTCCCCCTGGTCATGCACACTCCCTCACAAGGACTCAGGAGTTTCTTCTTAGAGCCACTCAAGTGGCAGCTGCTACTCATATAGACACAGCAACATGTACAGCATACAGTATGTGTCGGTGCAAGAAAGATAGGACAGCTCAGTGCTTCTCCAAATATCCTCTCCTGCTGCCACTTCTGTTAAAGATTGTGGAGAACCATCATACTTACTCTGTATTATCCATCAACTCTTTAATAAGTACGGAAATGAAAAATATCTATTAACCCATCACTGCCAGAGTTACAGCTGTTACATGCCATATAGTGAATGAGTAACTGTGTCCCAATATATTACATCACCTTTGGCCTCTTTCACTATTTGTATTCACATGCAATGTGGGGAGCGGCTCTATGAAGTGATTTTCAACCGGCGTTCCGTGGGTATCCTGAAAGAGTTCTGTGGCCAATGGCCATGCTTCCACACGCCACCTAAACTGAAAATAGGCCCCCATATAGCCTTCACTGCAAGGGGGAACATAGGGGAACGAGAGAGAATGGGAGAAAGGGTTGAGGTTTTCCAGAATTTTACGATATAATTATAATTATTGAACACCACTGCTATAACGGGTTGTATCAATGTCTTGCTCTGTTTGAGTCTGTTCTCTGAGCTTGTAGGAGCCCAGCTGAAATACTTTACTTCCAGAACAATGTCCCAGACTCCTAGGGCATTGACAAGAATAATACCAAGTGATGCATATTGTTCATGACTCATTTAACGCTGCAAACCCTCCAAGAATGTTTTTTTTTTTGTGTTCAAACCACTGGAAACTCTGCTTTTTGTCTTCCTAGCATTAGCAATCATACCCTAAGCATACGGTCACACAAGGCTCATGATTTCTTCTACTAAACAGTGGCTAGTGCTTCAAAAAGCTTCTCCCTGACGTGCTGCAGCATCAACATGAAAAGACTTCATGGCAGCAGAAAGCATAGAAAGGCTCGTTAATAGGATACAATAATTTTTTTAAAAATAGGGCCCGTTCGTTCAATGTCAATTGCGTTGCATTAATCTTGTTTGTGGAATTTGGTACATAGTTTCTGTATGAGGCATCTTTTCCGGGAGCTGATTTTTGATTCTGCAAAAACATTTTTTAAAGAACATTCCCTGTTTGCAAAAGAATTCTCTAAGCTGGTAGTTATTTTATGTGAAGAACTGCCTATTTCCTCCAAAGTCATTTATTTTATATAGTGTAATATGGTATATATTTTTACTTATATAGTGCTGATACTGGGTCCCGTTCTCGTAGAGCTTACAATTTAATTTTGGCGCGTAAGGCACATGAAGGTGACGGGACTTTCATTACCACTTAGTACTTCAGTTGAGTAAGAATTTAGGAAGGTCGCACAGACTTGAGATCATTCGATTCTGCCCGATGAAGAGCAGAGATTGCCCCCCAAAAATGCCAAATTAGAATTTGCCGCAAAAACTTGCCTTTTTATGTATTCTTGAATGTATCCCTAAAGTGTTTTGTTTTTATTTAACATATTTAAATGCTCACAAATGTGAAAATATGCAAAAAGTTTAAAACGCATAAATTTTAAAAAAAATGGAAAAAACAAATGTGCCCGGTGTATCGCAGATTTATCTCCCAAACTTTCTTTTTTTTAACAAAATTCTAAAAGAGATTTGCCAATCAAAAAAACTCGACAAATTTGACCTTCTCAAATCCAGAGTCTTTTTGGAGGTGAAAGAATTCAGTTAGAATTTAACAAGAGGCTGAACTCTTCCTTCTGCCTCATCTAATATGTTACTAAATAACTTTGTTACTATTTCCAAGCAAACTAGAGGTGGGAGGCATCAAAGCTGAGAAACGTGTAACCACTGAGTAATATCAATCTCCTGGTGTCTTTTTTTCCAGTTTTCGGCCATATTCACACTTTTCGTCCCTTTGCACACTTTACGCCCCTATGCCCACTTTTCGCCCCTTTGCACACTTTTCACCCATTTACACGCTTTTCGCCCCTTTGCACACTTTTCGCCCCTTTGCCCACTTTTCGTCCCTTTGCACACTTTTCACCCATTTACACGCTTTTTGCCCCTTTGCACACTTTTCGCACCTTTGCATACTTTTCGCCCCTTTGCACACTTTTCGCCCCTTTGCACACTTTTCACCCATTTACACACTTTTCACCCATTTGCCCACTTTTCACCCATTTGCCCACTTCTCGCCCACTTGCCCACTTTTGCCGTAGGGTGATGGCCTGACACTGCCTTAAGCTCCTGCTAACGGGAACGCCTTCATCTCTGCCCCGGCCGCCCTCGCCTCTGAGGTCCTCGGCTTCCGAATGGGACCAGACGAATGTAAAAACGGGAGCAATAAATGAAGAAGCGGGCGAGAGGGAGGGGGGCGCCCGCTCCGAGTTACCAAAGTGCATAGCAGCTCGTAAAATTCAAGCCCTGGAACTTATTGGAGTCTGGATTTTGATCTCAATAAAGCATCGTCGTCAAGCTCTGGATTTGGCCTCTGGCTCCAGATGTGAACAATAACAAAAATAATATATATTGTATTTATATGGCGTTTTCTATTCCAAAACGCTTTGCAATTAGACTTCGTAAAGGCATTTAACCCTTTTGCGTTGCAATGTGTTTTCTGGCCCGGCTCGTAGCGCAGGGGTTTAACTCTTTCAGTTCCAGATGCTCTCACTGTGTATAACCAAGCTTTATTGGAAGCCCATTAAAAAATAAGTGGGTCTCAAATGTTTTGGGGAGATCACAGAAAAGTGAGGCTCTCCGAAAGGTACGCCAAAGTGTGTCTATTTTGTTTTATTTACAACCCTCATTAGAGTTAATAAAATAACCCCTTCAATGCAGCCGAGGTTAGCAGTACAACATGGCCAAGGAAGGGGTTAATAACACGGTGCGCGTTTCGCTTGCGCAATAGAAATAAAAGGGGAGGCACCTTAAACGTGGCCAACAAAAGCAGCTTTTGCAAAGTGGAGCTACTGGTACCACGGAGGCCACACTGTAAGAAGAGGCTGTGCTAAATTCAGTGGGCTATTCACTAAAGTCTCCCGGGCGCAAAACTGGTGCAAAGTCTGTGCAAAAAGAATTGCACCAGATTTCCCAAAACTCCCCTTGCTTTCAATGGGATTACGTTTCTGTGATGAATATGGCTTCTTTTGCGCGGGTTTTGCCTGACGTTTGAAGCCTCAGTAAATAGTCGCGTTCACTTCATTGCAAAGTCCAGTATATGTTGGTCAACTGAGATCTCCTGCTGTCGTAGCGCTGCTTGAAACTGAATGCTAATTCTCCTCTTGCTGGGTAAGAAAAAATCAGCCAGAGACAGAGACACTGAGGGGGGATTCCCGGAACGTCGATAATAGGTTCGGAACTTGATCAGCGTTAACTACCATAGAGTTGAATTTAAAGCAGATTAATCTCTGATACTCATTATCGGAGCTTCATGATATACCACCCCACCCCCCACTGAATCTGGGGCCCTTCCTCAGCTTTCTGAGGCTGAAGGAGGTGTTAGTCCCACTCGCGAATGGAGCGGAGCTCTTCTCTAGCGCTGGGAAGACGGCTTCATACAGTAGGATATTGGCGCTGCGTCAGATGTAAGAGGCTGGTTAAATATTATTCCTAAGGATGACGCTGATTAATTACCCGGGAAGGTTTCGAGACACAGAATTATAACCTGTGCCTCTTACAGGAACCCTTCCCAACTGCAAGCAGCGATAATACTTGCCAACTTTTATATTTCTTTCTCATTTGTATATATGAAGCATGTGACAATGTATAATTCTACATTCTTACCGAAGATGGCAATCGCTTGGTGCTCCTGTTATAAATCTGTAAAATCCTCATGGGGTGCCTAACGTAATGGCTGCTGCAGTCAATGCAACTCAGCAACTACAATGTATTCGTATATTACTAAGGTAACATTATCTATTGTTACAGTTTGCAGCTCAAACTGCTGGAAACATTTACAACAAATTATCCCAAACAGGAAAGTGTTACAAAGATCTTGCACTGTTTGGGAGAGGCAATCCAGGCAGCTTGAAATAAAAATTAAAAAATGTTATATATATATATATATATATATATATATATATATATATATATATATATATATATATGTTTTCCACCCTTTATTTGAATACATGCAGCATTTGATAATCTTTATTGAAAACGAATTACCTAAACTGCCAATCGATTCGTTCTCCTGTGATCGATCAGCCAAATCTTGCTTTCCAGGGTTCACTAAATGGCTGCCCTTCAGTTTCAAATCAATCCTTCAGTCAGTGTAACTCAGCAGCTACAATGTAGGTAACATTATCTATTGTTACAGTTTGCAGCTCAATCTGCTGGGAATATTTGCGACAAATGATCACAAACAAGAAAGGGCTACAAAGATCTTGCACTGCTGGGGAAGTGTTTTATAAATCAAAAGATGCCCAGTATATTAAAACTAATTAAAAATGGCATTAAGAGTTGAATTTAAAAATTAAAAAAAGGTAGGAAGACCTGATTTATTTAGGTAGGATAGTGCTTGGACAGCTCCTTTAAACCCTGCTATACAAATCAAAGGATGCTTTAAAACTCAAATAAAATGTGGCATTAAGAGTTGAATAAAAAACAAAACAGTCAGTTTTATCTAATACTACAGATCTGATTTATTTTTATAAAAACAATAAACGATTTCACAGGTTTTGCTGCTCGAGCTTCTGACACCACAACCAGCAGGCGGGGAAACAAGGGGAAAACTACAGTACAGTAGGTGCAAAGTACCTCATTACACAGCTTGGGGTTACTTAATATGAGTACTGGTGCTGCATGTCATTTTCAGAAAATGACAAATGTATTTATCAGCGGTTCAAAGCTTTCTGGATCATGACTTTAGAACAGTGGTTTTCAACCTTAAGGAACCCCAATCCTCTCTAATAGCGCGTCTGAGATCAGATGCATTGTAAGGAACCCCAACCCTCTCTAATAGTGTGTCTGAGATCAGATGCATTGTAAGGAACCCCAACCCTCTCTAATAGCGTGTCTTAGATCAGATGCATTGTAAGGAACCCCAACCCTCTCTAATAGCGCGTCTGAGATCAGATGCATTGTAAGGAACCCCAACCCTCTCTAATAGCGCGTCTGAGATCAGATGCATTGTAAGGAACCCCAACCCTCTCTAATAGCGCGTCTGAGATCAGATGCATTGTAAGGAACCCCAATCCTCTCTAATAGCGCGTCTGAGATCAAATGCATTGTAAGGAACCCCAACCCTCTCTAATAGCGCGTCTGAGATCAGATACATTGTAAGGAACCCCAACCCTCTCTAATAGCGCGTCTAAGATCAGATGCATTGTAAGGAACCCCAACCCTCTCTAATAGCGCGTCTGAGATCAGATACATTGTAAGGAACCCCAACCCTCTCTAATAGCGCGTCTGAGATCAGATACATTGTAAGGAACCCCAACCCTCTCTAATAGCGCGTCTGAGTTCAGATGCATTGAAAATTCTACTGTATTTGGTACAATTTTCAAATGACCAGAAAATTGCAGGGAACCCCTTAGGGACGCCTGGGGAACCCAAGGGTTCCTACGAGCCCTGGTTGAAAAACAGCACTGTCGAAAGATGTTTCATTATTTATAAAAACTCAAAAGGACAGAGCTTTCTGAAATAAACTCTTTTCTTTACAAAGAAAATGAATCTGTAGCTGTAAATAAGAAACCGCGGTACTCCTTAAGCACTAGCACACCCCACACACACCCCACACTCACACCCCACACTCACACCCCACACTCACACCCCACACTCACACCCCACACTCACACCCCACACTCACACCCAGAGAATTATTGTTAAGGCAATAACACAGTTACAGAATTTTGGTTTTACACGTGGGGGGGGGGGGGGGGGGAGTATTATAAATCAGTCTCCCGACTGCAAACCAGAGAGAAAAATGTGGTGAGAAATCACACCCACATTTATCCAAGGAAACATCCAAAAAAGAAACATCCGTGTTAAATCTGGTGCTGTTTTTTTTGCAGCCGCATTGCGCTTTACTTCCCGAGGGGTCCATGTCTCAAGACAAAAGTGGAGCAAAAACATCTCCGCCTTTATGTGTGAAAGAGAAAAAAGTATTATATTGCTTTAAAAGTGACTGGTTTTGTTTGATACATTCAGTGTTGTTATTTTGCTCCAGAATTGCTGCACTTTTGCCTTCACACACTCAGCGCTTGCTGCTCAGTGCTCAGTACAGTACTTACATATTAAGAAGCATGTTGGGTGAGCTCCCCCTAGTGGCTGGACATTGTAATATCCAATCATTAATATCTCCTTGGCCAAGTGTCCACTGTGGTTCTCACTTCCCTCCTCAAGAGCCCCCCCCCCCCCCCTCACCCAACAGGTCAGGTTTTAAGGATATCCCAGCTTCAGCCCAGGTGGCTCAATCTTTGACTGATTTCGCCACCTGTGCTGAAGCAGGGGCTGATTGAGCCGTCTGTGCTGAAGCAGCGGCTAATTGAGCCGTCTGTGCTGAAGCAGGGACTGATTGATCAACTTGTGCTGAAGCTGAGATCCTTAAAACCTGACCTGTTGGGGGGGGGGGGGGGGGCAGTGGACTGAAGTTGAGCCCCCCTGTACTGTAAAATTTTATTATACCCTCCAACCTCCCCTATTTAGCAGGTATACAACATATTTTGGGTCCTGTAAGCCCAGCTGTACTTATTAAATAGAAGGGTGCGTGTGTGTGTGTGTGTGTGTGTGTGTGTGTGTGTGTGTGTGTGTGTGTGTGTGTGTGTGTGTGTGCGTGTGCGTGTGCGCGTGTGTGTGTGTACGTATGTGTTAATCTGCGTAGGGTCAGGGACTTCCATAGGATTTGCTTGGAAGGGCCTCTATCCAGCACGAGTGGAGGAATTACAGTGGGACCTACTGTATATCACCTATTTGTACTGCGGGGGAATGGATACAATCCCAGGATAGACGCCCCTGGTACAAACGTCATTTCATGGAGATGTAATCTGTCCGGCTGAAGAGCTAACACTCTAAGCGGGGCCATGATTAAATAAACTGGGAAACCTCTCTCCACAATGATTAAAACATTTATGCGGTGCTCGCAGCGATTGAACAGTACTAACGAGCGCAGGCCTGGGACACACCTGCCTATGAATGGTTTTCCTGGCTTTGTACTTTTATTTAGTGGCTAAGTGGTACAAATGCTATGAGATGCAGAAATGTTCCCTTGACCTTTTAAAGCTGCAGACCGAGCAATATCCTACATGTGTGTTTTTTTAAATAAATCAGTTCTGTATTATGAGAAAATTCTGGTAGCATGTTGTTTTTTAAACAATTCTGAAATGACATTTTTAATGTATTGAATGTAACAAGCATTTTTTGTTTCTATAACAACCATTTACAAAGTCACATCCCCTTCCTCTTCTGAAACCAGCTCTGGCACACCCATTTTTGAGTCCTGCCCTCTCTCTAGCACTGCACCAATTGTATCTAGTGTCTGCCTGGTCACATGATCTCCCCCACAGAACTTTGCATCTTTGGTCCTCTTCTGCTGCACTGACAGCCATTTAGTGAACCCCCGAGCCGAATCTTCGCCGACCGATCACGGGAGAACGGATCGATCAGCAACTTAGCTAATTACTGATCATTATGAGGATTGTATTGATGCACATATTAAAGGGAACATTTTTAAATACATTTTTTTTAAAATGAACGTTTGGACTTCTGCCTTAACCACAGTAGTGAATGTAACTCGAGCTCCTTGACAATACTAAACAGTGGTACTAAGAAGAAGAATTTCTTTTTTTTTATGGTCACATCCACTGTACCCCTGCTTTTTTTGCACAATCATCTAATTCCACTCTCTCTTAAATAAAAGGTTATATATATTTTAGCGCGCATCTCTTGTTTAGCATCTCTTGTACTCCCATCGTTCTCAACTACCTTTCCGAGAGCTCGCCCCCAATATATAATAAATGTAGATTTGGCAGAGGGCTGCTCAGTCAGACCCTTCGACCCCTGAAAAAGCGGCTACATTTGGAAACCGACTGGAAATTAAACCTTTAGAAATGCACTTTTATGTCACACTCTGTTGTTGTCCTCCCTTCCCACGTTGTACTGCGCTGCTGCATATGTTGGCGCCATACGCCTCCCCCCCCCTCAAATGAGATATTAATAATGCAAGAGTTAAGGTTTTCATGCCGGCTGGAAAGTTTCCTGTTTTGTCTTTGAGCAGGATGCGTGTTACATCATTTTCTGTGATACTCCAGGCGCACCGAGAGAGAAGCATGTTCAGAGCACATCTCTGGCCTTGAAGAAATTAGTGGTGTACCAGGCCAGGGGACCCGGGGATGCTATGTTGAGCATGTCCGCTAGGACCAGAAGAAAGGAGCCAAGATGGATCATGTATATGCTGGGGCTTTATTCCAAACCATTAGCCATATGGACATAATTACTAAGAATCATTTAATACAGCACATCAGAAGTGTGCAAAACATGGTCACTGAGTGATATCCTTCACAATAAACTTCTCTCTTCCTGCTGTGTGTTTGGTTCAATGCATCTACTGCCATTAAAAAAAGGTAGTCATACAGCGCCTGAGAGAGGAGCGTCTGTGTATAACGCAATGGTGTAGGGCTCCTTCCAACTTATTTTCACGAGCACAGATCTGTAGGAGCAGAGAGGCAAAGAAGCCCCAATACACAGCCAGTTCTGCTGTCTTTGTCCGATAACTGATATAGTTAGGGGAGGGGGCATGTAAGGGGGTCCAGGGATGTTACTCAGGTGGGAAATCAAAGAGCTACTTGGGGCTTCCGTGCAGCATGATCTTACTTATTGTAACCAATTTGCTGCAACAAATAATTATCTCGGCAGTAAATTACAGGTCCTTTGGACAGCAAAAGGGGATATCATCAAAATGTGTGATCTTGGCTTCAGTATAAGCGTCATGGACGTTTACTGCACTTTCCTGTGTCTACAAACTGGTACAGACAGGACCTGCTCGGGTGACATGGAGTCAAATGTGACCTGTGAATACACCATAGACTGTACGCTCTGCAGGACAGGGGCAGTTTTTAACTATACATGTCGCTTAGATTGTAAGCTCTCCGGGTCACTATATAAGAACAATGAAATATTAATGAAAATGCCTCCAGACTTGGCAAAACCAGTGCAAAAAAATTAATAAAACAGCACCAGATTTCTTAAAGAAAAGTGATCCCACTCAAAGCCCTTCAAGTTTTTCCTTTCATAAATGTGGTACAATTCTGTAGTATGGGGTGATTTTTGGGGGGGGGCGCGGCAGTTGCAGAGGCCCTGCGCTCTTCCCAAAGGCATTTAAATAAAATGCCAGGGGACCGCGCGAGGCCTCTCCAACTCACTTACTTTGTGCGACGCAACGTGGCGATATGACGTCATGGGGTCATGTGATGTCCCATGACCCCGCGGCGTTATTTCACACCCATCGCCATGGCACGCTGTGTCAAATTACACCACAGAGTCACATCACATGAAGTCATGTGATCCTGTGGCGTCATTTCACCCCAGCACACAGGTAAGGGGGAGGGGGCGAGCACTAGGGGAGAACAGGGGTGGGGGCACAGCACCAGAAGTTTGCACACCCCACTCTAGCAAACTAGTAAACCCCATTGACCCATATCTTAGGTACAGTATCAGTGGTTTCTAACCTTTTTTGGTTAAGGAATCCTATAATTATATTTTGATGTTCTGAAGAACACCAACCCTCTCTAATACCGTGGCTGAGATCAGATGCATTGTAAGGAACCCCAACCCTCTCTAATACCGTGGCTGAGATCAGATGCATTGTAAGGAACCCCAACCCTCTCTAATACCGTGGCTGAGATCAGATGCATTGTAAGGAACCCCAACCCTCTCTAATACCGTGGCTGAGATCAGATGCATTGTAAGGAACCCCAACCCTCTCTAATAGCGCGTCTGAGATCAGATGCATTGTAAGGAACCCCGACCCTCTCTAATAGCACGTCTGAGATTAGATGCATTGTAAGGAACCCCAACCCTCTCTAATAGCACGTCTGAGATTAGATGCATTGTAAGGAACCCCAACCCTCTCTAATAGCGCGTCTGGGATCAGATGCATTGTAAGGAACCCCAACCCTCTCTAATAGCGCGTCTGGGATCAGAAGCATTGTAAGGAACCCCAACCCTTTCTAATAACGTGTCTGAGATCAGAAGCATTGTAAAGTCTTCTTATTTGGTACAATTTTCAAATGACTTGAAAATTGCAGGGAACCCCATATGGATGCCCACGGAACCTAAGGATCCTAGGAATCCCTTTTGAATCCCTGTTGAAAAACAGCGCTCTAGATCTGTGCACTTCCCTCACTCACAAATCTGTACTGAGAAACCCCAGCATGACGATGCTTGCCAGGTATTATAAACGACCTTTCCATGCTGCTCCTGGACGCTCATTTCTCACAGAGACCTCAGAGAGTGGCGTGACATGCGAGTGCTCACAGAGTGAGAGATGCATGGGGCGTTTATACCATCACGCAGCCCTGCAGCTCTACCTCCTCTCAAGCAGAGGGACCTGCAGCGTAACGCACTCTAAGGCCGCGATTATAGTGGCGGCATGCTCGCGCGTGACTGTGCGTGTGACGTCACCGGCTGGAAGCAATCGAGAGGCGACAGGGAGGCATGGCGGAGGTGTGGCAGAGGCGTGGCCGGGACATCATGTGAGCGGTTCGCCCTCATTGGCTGAACCGCTCCCGTGACGCGGCCGTCGCGCTACAAAAACAATTTAGTTTGTCTCCAATGTTACCTGTCGCTCCGTAGCGCTTGATCATGCGCGCGGTCTCACGCGCTTTGTGCGCCTTCATTGGCGTACATTATTGGTTCCACTATAATCGCGTCCTAACTCACTCATCGCATCACTCCAGGACTCCCCGATAACCTTGCCATACTGCTTTCAGGGACAATATCATCTTTCTTTTCATCATCTTGATCACAGACTTCATTGGAAAACAAATTCTGTTTGGGAGAAATATTTATATATACTGTATATTATAGGTGTATGTAACAGTTACAGACCAGATTAAAATGTGAGACAGCTTTAGTTTTGAAAGAACTTAGACAGGTGGTGGCTGTGAGAGTCTCCGGTAGATTGTTCCAGTTTTGGGGTGCACAGTAAGAGAAGGAGGAGCTGACGGATACTTTGCTGAACCTTGGGACCAGTCTTTTGGAGTCAGATCTCAGATGATAAGTGCTGCATGTGGTAGGGGTGAGGAGCTTGTTCAGATAGTCGGGTAGCTTGCTCAGAAAGTATTTGAAGGCAAGACAAGAAAGATGAACTTTGCGCCTAGACTCAAGCGATGACCAATCTAGTTCTTTGAGCATTTCGCAGTGATGTGTGTTGTAGTTGCATTGGAGAACAAAGCGGCATATTGAATTGTAGAGGGTATAAAGTTTGCTACGTTGAGTTTGGAGTGCCGAGCCGTATACTATGTCCCCATAGTCGATAATTGGCATTAGCATCTGCTGTGCGATACGCTTTCTGACCAGCAGACTTAGGGAGGATTTGTTCCTGTAAAGTACACCTAGTTTGGCATAGGTCTTGGATGTCAGGGTATCAATGCGAATCCCAAATGTTAAATGGGAGTCAACCCATATGCTCAAGTATTTAAAACTAGTAACAGAAGTTAGGGTGGTTTTAGTGTTGGTTCTGATCTGAAGCTCAGTTATTGGAAGCTTTAGAAATTTCGCCTTGGTCCTAAATACCATTGTTACAGTCTTCTCAGTGTTTAACATCAGTTTGTTTGGGAAAATCCAATTTTCAAGTCACAAAAAGTCAGATAGAAGGTCGGAGAGGCTAGAGCTGTGTGCATATAACATTGTGTCATCTGCATACATGTGTATTGAAGCTTCCTTACAAGCTGTGGGAAGATCATGGATGAACACTGAGAAGAGTAGGGGCACCAGAACAGAGTATGTAGAAGAAGGAAGGAGCACAGTCCCAGAACAGAGCATTGTGAGACGCCACAGATAGTATCCAAGGGGTTGGAGTTAGAGCCTGAGATGGACACATGTTGGGATCTACCTGATAGGTAGGAATGAGACCAGTTTAAAGCATGTTTCCCTATTCCAGAGCTCTGGAGTTTAAGCAGGATAACATGATCAACTGTGTCAAAAGCTTTTGCAAAATCTAGGAATATTGCACCAGTGAGTTGTCCCCGTTCCATTCCACACTGGATTACATTGCAAACTTTTAGCAGGGTAGTTACCGTGGAGTGTTTGGGGTGAAAGCCAGATTGAAATTGGTAGGGAAATTTGTCTTGGTATAGTAATCACTTAATTGGGAGTGAACACATTTTTCCATGACTTTGGATAGTATTGGGAGAAGAGAGATTGGCCTGTAGTTTGAGACAGTGTTTTTGTCCCCACTTTTGAAGATTGTGACAACTCTGGCAGTTTTCCAGGTCTTAGGGATATGGCCTGCAGACAGGATAGAGTTGACTATGGAAGTAGTTGGTTTGGCAGTGGCTGGGGCACCAAGTCTTAGGAACTTATATTGCAGTCAGTCAGGTCCACATTGTCTGCTTAGTTTTAATTTGAGGAGCGCTTGTGTAATCTCCTTTTTGGATACTTGGACACATTGCAAATTTTGAGCAGTGTTGGGAGAGCTATGTGGGTACTCACAGAATGTGGTTCATGTTTGTGGTTTGGGTTGCATTTCGCTAATAAGTTAGTAGCACCCCCCACAAAGTATTCATTGAATGCATTTGCATGTCAGTGGGGTTTGTCAGAGTAATATCCTCTTTAGTGATATTACTTGGTTGTTGATGGCTATAAGGCTGGAATATATTGTTGATAACCTTCCAGATGTTAGCAGGGTTTGATGTATTTTGGTGGAGATTGTCAGAGTAATGTTGGGCTTTTGCATGCCTTGTTTGCCTTGTGCACATGTTCCGCAGGCATCTGTAGTGATTGAGATCCTTGGTAGATGCCAGCAAGCAAGATGGGCTGCGGCCTCGTCCAGAGTGGAAACAGGTGCGCTGGCGCTCCAGCGCTGCGCCCTGCTCGGCCATGCTTTTCCTGGCCGGCTAGGTACGCGCGCTTCTGGTGGCGGGGCCCCGGCCTTGAACCTCATTGGGCGAACCGCTCATGTGACGCGCTTGGGAGCAGCAAAATCAATTTTGCTTGCTCGGCAAGCGGCCGAACGCCGAGCGGGCACGCCCGCCCGCTCACGCAGGCCACTTGCATTGTCACAACGTGTCCAGCGCGAGCGCGCGCAGCCGCTCAGCTCCACCCTGGACGAGGCCTTAGAAAAGGGGACGCAGATTCTGCCATCTAGGATTTCAAAAGAGGGTGGGCTTGGGGGTGCAATTTAACAGTGTCAATTGTAAGATGTCTGCAATTTAAAATAACACCCCTCTATGCAATTTATTTTGTCATTAAGTAACTGATACAGAGCAATGTGTAAGACGAGAGATCCGAGGGAGAACAATCCATTCCAATTTCATTGCAGTAATACATTTGTTGGGTTAAAACCTGGTGATTGGTGGGACATGCATAAACCTGATTGCAATATAATTAGATTGGCAATAATACACATTCCCAGGTGTCTCTGCTGTTACATTAACAGGCTTCCAAAAATTACTTTAAATCAAAACTAGTGGCAGATAGGAAACACTTTGTCCGTCTTGTCTACTCAATGTCCTTTCTGTTGTGAAGCATTACCCCCAATGAGATCCTTGTGTCTTTAATACTTGTACATGTCTGTTTTATGTTTCCAAACCCATCACAGAGATGAAACCCATTAAACCCGACATGGTCACTGGACCCCTCTCGCTGTACGCCGAGGAGCACCTTCCATCAACGAGCCTGGAAGAGGCTGCACGAGGCCATGCGGCTTAACCGTAAACAGCAAGATGTGCCGCCTGAACTTGAAAAGGTTTGTGCACATAGCAAAGTGTTGTGTTCTCTCTCTCCGGCTCTCCCAGGAGTGTGTCTGGGCTCTCTCCTGGAAGCCACAAGAATGATGGAGAGTCAGGACAGTTTCCCATCGCCTGCTCTCCGCCTCGTTCCGAGGAGGAAACTTTGTAATTACTCATCTCTGTTCGGCATTTTTCCTCCTCTCCGGAGTCGCTGAGCTTTGCTTCTCATTAAGTAACCAAAGAAAGGAGAGCGAGAGCGAGAGAGCGAGAGAGCGAGAGAGAGCGAGAGAGAATAACAATAGCTGGAACTCACGCTCACCGCAGGGCAAACATTCAGAGCCCTAATCCCAGTGTATACTCCGGCACTCAGCCATATTGTGACCTCTTTGCCACGCCATTTGTTGATGTTCCTTCTGGGCAGCGAAGGGGTTAATTCAGGGGTGCTCAACTCCAGTCCTCAAGACCCCCCCCCCACCCCCTCCAACAAGTCAGGTCTTCAACATATCCCTGCTTCAGCACAGATGGCTCAATCAGTGGTTCAGTCAAAGACTGAGCTTCTGATTGGCCCACCTGTGCTGAAGCAGGGGCTCATTTAGCAACCTGTGCTGAAACTGGGATATCCTGAAAACCTGACCTGTTGGGGGGAGGTCTGGAGGACTGGAGTTTTGAAGCCCTGGACGGGTTGTTTCCACATTTGAAATCTTCAGAGTTTCACCGGCCTTGCAAACGTGACTTTGCAGCTTCAGCAGACATTAATGCTGTGGGAGAGGGGACACAGGACACACCAGGCATGCACTGGAGAGCTTCCAGCGGGACCGTCAGTCCCTCCTAGGACTAAGGTGAACTAAGGACAGCGCCATGTTCAATGGGTTAAAGCAGAGGTGAGCAACTCCAGTCCTCAAGGGCCACCAACACGTCAGGTATTCAGGATATCCCTGCTTCAGCACAGGTGGCTTAATCAGTGGTTTAGTCATTCTGACGGAGCCACTGATTGAGCGACGGAAGCCTAATACCTGGCCTGTTGGTGGCCCTTGAGGACTGGAGTTGCCCACCCCTGGGTTTAATGGAGATGGATGATACCTTTTGTAAAAGACACGTTCTCTATCTGAGTATTTTTTAATATGTCTTCAGTTGATGAGACGATGAAACAGTCCGTCAGTCCGTCAGTCCGTCAGTCCGTCAGTCCGTCAGTCCGTCAGTCCGTCAGTCAGTGGATCTAGATGTCAGTTGCTGTCCTTGTATTATCCATTGTTTGTATAGCAATTATGAAGCTGTCCGTGGTAAGACAAATATATATATATATTTTCTCTCTCTCTCTCCTCCTCTCTCTCTCTCTCCCCCCCTTCTCTCTCTATCTCTCTCTCTCTCCCTCTCTTCCTCTCTCTCTCTCCTCTCTATATCATTCTCTCTCTCCCTCTTCAGCAAAAGCCCACCTTCACCAAGCTGAGGAGGTAAAATTTCGGGCAATATGCAATCTTGCAACTTAATGAATTATAGCGTGAATCTCATTTTGCGAAATTTGCATATCACAGCCGGAAACAAATAGTGTCACAAAGTGATTGTGGTAAGGGTTTAATCAAAATGTTGATATGCAAATTCATGCAGATTAATGAATAGACCCCACAGAGAGAATCCTCCGATACTTCAGGATTTTGGGCCATATTTACTAGAAGCAGTCTTCTCAAGACGAAAGGTGTAGATCATCAGGAAGCGCAAACATGTGAAAACAGAAACATATTCTGATGATGCAATATTGTAAAAACAATAATGTGAAAGATATAGTATCAGGTCTATATGCAGAATACTCACAAACGTGAGAGGAATATGGACACGTAAAGGTATCTTTAGGTGGTGTACTGCAGGCAATGCGGTCAAGGTATCAGATCCTCACCAAACAGGTATACACTCCAGCATTGGAAGATGTCTTATGGCCCCTTATATCTCTTACCCAAATGTAGAGGCCTTTATATATCTAGAGGGGTTGGTAATGTGTTGCTGACCCATTTGTCAGCAAAGAGGTACCGGTATATACAAGTACTGATCATTGCTCTCTTTTTCAAAAGTAGAAACAGATGGAGACACTCATAGGTTGGGTTCCCATCAACCCATCCTTAACCCCTTGTAAGATAGTTTGTGGCTATGAATAACATAGTATTCTTGATGGAGACATCCAATGGGAGGGGACTTTCATTGAACTATAAGCAGGACTGGCTTTTTTTGTGCTCTGCCAGTCATTCTGTTCTCTGTGCAGAAGCTGGACCATGGGCTGTGAGCAGGGGGGCTTCAGACTTCGGAGGTGACACCCCCACATAAGTCATCTCCGTAAACAGTTCCCTCACTCCCAGAATAAGGTATCAATATTGGGAGGCTAAATTACATCATCTGTTGAAGTCACACTTAGCAACACACACCACAAACCTACAGCTATCTGCAGATCAGTAGTGCCTGGGACCTAATCTGCTTTTAATTCAAACCTTAACCTATTATAACCAGAAATGATTTTCTAGGGAATATATGTGCTGCAAACCTAAGCAAAAGAATCTATAAATATGTAAAACTATGCTTCAAGTAAAGAAATATTGTAGAAAATGGATGTATTATCCGCCCCGGTCATTATTACTGACCCATTTCTTATCATTTAATAATCACTCGATAGATTTTCTTGTTGAGTGAGTTCAGGACCCAGAGTGTTTATCCACTAATAAATCCTGATTATAACGATGTTATGAACAGATCAAGCGTAGTAATGTTAAAAAAAAAAAAAAAAGCATCCACTGTACAAGGTTAAGCTATGTCCCAGTGCTAGACGTATGCATAAGCTAACTAAGCTACAAGTGGGAAAACATGAATGCATTACAAGTTTTAACATCGGATGCTAAATAAAGACGATATGGCAAAAAGAAAATTCTCTATAAATATGGACATTTTCATTCAAATATGACATTAATTGAACAGGAGTAAATAGAGGACAAAGCGCACAAGCAAAAACGGAGCAGGAGGGACCCAGAACCAAAAATAAATTAAAAGGGCACTTTAATGTGACAAAGACCCATCCAACGCGTTTCGAACGTCACAGCGTTCTTTTTCATGTGCATTGAAAGTGACAAACTTCCTAGCTTATCATTTGAAGACATCTTCAATGACTTTGCTCTTCAAAAAATCACGACAGAAAATCTTTTAATATGAAAATTAATGTGATGTGCAAACACTGTTTCATTTTAGCTTCGCACCGTCATCTTTGTATATAACAATGCTAGTATAATGCTGTCATTCATTTAAATGTCATGGTTATATTTTCAATGGTCCCGTCAGTCCGAATAATACATCCATTTCTGATTATTGGAGCCTCTTAAACTTCTCAGAGCCCTGAGAAAGTCAGAGTCCGGGCCAGTCAAGACCCAATAGTTTCCCAAATTCTCCTTGATTTCGCTCATTGTCGCAGGTCACACAGTGCGGTTCAACTACAAGCAAGAATTCTGGGTAAGGAGATGCAAATGAATGTGTCACTCTCTAGCTTGCGATCCATTTTACGGATGTTTCCCCAGAGCTTCTGCTCTCCGCATTACGCAGCTTGTACTGCCAACCATGGGTTAAGGAAGCGCAGAATCAGAAAACCCTCCCAGAGACAGGTGTTGCTCTTCAGACACAGCAAATGGGAATAAAACCATAGGAGCAGCATTTAAACCACGGGATAATCATCCAGACCAAGGTTTTTTTATTGCCATTTGAAGACGCAATATCGAAGCCAAAATATTATCTCCCTGGCAAATAGTAACAGCTGGCCAGTATGTTTTGAATGCTTCTTTCAGATGGACACCTTGAAAAGTTCATGATACAGTAGCAGCCATTTTTATCGTACCCTGAAAAGATTATTTCCCTGTAAATATTTTCCCAGATTTAGAAAGAAAAGAGAAAAATCTAAAGAACACCCCCCCCCCCCCCCAAATAACAACAAATTATAATTCATTTTCAGTTAGGGGGATGTGGGTGTAAGTAACCTCCTCTATGCATTGCAGGATCCCCTTGCAGGAAAGGGGTTCATGTGTTTGTAGGGGGTCTTCCTGCCTTGTCTGATCAGGGGAGGCTGATTCTCCCCTCCCTCACTCGTGGTTTAGGCTGCTCCTCACACATTCCAATCCTGGTGTCAGTCAGGGGGGGTAGCATTCTTAAAGGAGGGGGGGTGTTTTGGGTTCCCCCTGCGTTCTGTGGGGTCTGCGCCTGCAGAAAGATATCATTCCAAAAAAACCCACACACAGATGTTCACTGTTCACCAATAGGATGCACAGTGCAGACATTAACCCTGCGTCTGAAAGACAACCTACCAACTCCCAGCAGTCAATAGATATTTATGATGCATAAGCCACTATCATTTTAACATTGTAATCCAGTGGTTCAGCAAAGCAGCGATACTGTGTCCCACTGCAAGGAATCATAAACCTGTTAATCGTTGGGGCAAAGTTTTTTCTCTTACAAAAGTTTATGCACCAAAAATGTAATTGTTTTAAAATAAATCTGATTTTCTTTCAAAATTGTAAATGGAATCTATCAATGCACGATAATAAAAACAGTGTTCCTCCAGGTTTGGGAATAAAACAGTAGAGTTTTTCCGTAATCCGTTAGTGAAATCATAACGCAACCACCATCTCACACATTGTTTTTGTCACATAAAGTCACTTTCGATATCCGGACACACAGCCCGTGTGGTTCAATTGTAACTGCTCCAGAGCTCAGCAAACACGACCCAAGGAACCCGCACAGCTACACAATTCTGTCATGTTTTATTCGCGGCTGGGCGTGTAGCATGTTTTAATGATTAGAGCTTAGATTATTCAAATGCAACTGTGGCAACAAAAAAAAACAAGAGAGAGAGAGAGAGAGAGAGAGAGAGAGAGAGAAAGCGAGGGAGAGAGCACTTCATTACATTCCCCAGGAACCTGCAGGAAATAACTCAGGTTTATATCGAAGATAATGAGAGCCGCTTTGGTACCTTGGTGAGTAATCATTAGCCCAACGGAGCGCAAACTGGGGGGCGCTAGATTTTTTTTGGGGGGGGGGCTGCAGGCAGTTGGAGAGGCCCCACGCTCTTCCCCAAGGCATTTAAATTAAATGCCAGGTGTCACGGTAGACCGGAACTTTTAACACCAAAATACCCAGATCCTTTGATTGAGCAAAGCAAGAGATAAAATAAATTGTGATTTATTTACAGAATGAACACTCACAGCTTGGTTTACAATTACAACGAAAATTTACTTACTGGAACTGGGTAAAACGAAATGTCTTGTTTCCAAAACGAGATGTTGCAAAACAAAGTCTCTAGGAGCAATTTCCCAGGAGCAGGAGTTGCTCGCGAAAAGAGCCTGAAACAGTCCTCGGTCAGTAGAGCAACTTGCCACTGCTGTTTTACTCAACCGGAGCTGCTTCTTTCATTCTGTTCCCGTAGTATTGGATTTTGGAACCTTAGTTCTTACGAACTCTTGAAGCTTAGCTGAATCTTTGTTACGATGTTACGAATCTCTTACAGCATGATGAATCATATGTGAATCTGTTACAGCATGATGTGTCTCTTACCTGATGGGCGGCATGGGTTCTTATAGGGTTAACATTTCTATTCCTAACTAGTGCAGCCTATCTTCTTCGTGGGAATATTTCCTTCCCCCTATCACAGAGTTGCCAATATTTTGCAAACCTGGCAGAGGTGTCTTCTCATTCTGCTCTGGGCACGGGCGCACGTTTCCCCTTTGCCGTTTAGCATATGAGACCCTGCCCCTCTTACCTGGTGCCGCTCAGTCTGGGCAGGGTGACATCTTGCCAGGATGGCTTAGTGAAGTTCTCTTCCCCTACCAAGCAAGCTAACACATGGTTTAACACCTCCATATCCTGGATTGCCTTTGAAGCTTAGAGGGCGAGTAGCCACTCTGTCTCCCATGCAAATGGAGTTTTACCCCTACTGAACATTACTTGAACTTAAAAAAATATAACTCTTGCCACCTTTTGTAGAAAAAAGGGGAATGAACCCCAATAAATCCAATGCTACAAAGTCACGTGTATGGCTAGATTGCAAGACCTTCGGCCAATATATAGTCCCCAATGGAAGGAATCTCACTGCAAGTATAGCACAATATATGAGTCATAAGAGATGGTAGCATATAAAGACCTGACTCCGGGCCGGGGGCTATTAAGCAGAAAGATAGATAGCGAGACGAGGTGACACATCCGCAGGCACGCCACCCCTAAACTCATATAACCCCACAAGCTGCTGCCCTTAACCGACCCGGTGTCTTCGCTGCCCGTACAGCCGGTCCGTGCTCACGGTTGGTAAGAAGAACGCCGTCTCCTGTGCTGATGAGAGGCTGTAACCCGGCTGTATCCCAGCATGCCAAGCGTTACGGCGCATTCCAAGGTTCCAACGGATGGCGCCAACACTCGCACTGGAAAAAGGGAATATATCCCCCTTGCTATAGCAGTAAGATGCCTGCGTGCTCCAGCCAATATAGATATAGGTCAAAGACAAAGTGGTAAGCGGTCACTGCTCCCTGGAACTCAGCCAAACTTAGCCCCCTCGGCTAATTTTGCTGATTTTATTTATTAGCATCTGCTGGGCTCTGTTTTACCTTGTCCAATTGGGATGAGCCCCTGCCTATTTAGATCTGTTTGTGTGTTCAGGGTTCATACTCTTTGATAAAGTCCCATGTCGGGATGAAACGCGTCAGGGTGTTCCTGTCTGTGATGTTCAGCATTTTGTTCTAATAAAGCTGATTTTATTTCTCTTGCCACCTTATACCTGGTGGGAGATACACTGAACCCTAACCTAGGTCCTGGGGTTTGTGGTCATATACCAGGGTACCGTGAATGTGATTCATTCCCCTGCCCGTTCTTACTATTCTTACTATTCTGGTCTGTACTGAAGCAGGGAGATTTGGCGGTGAGCTGCAAACTGCTTTCTAGGGAGGATTTTATCCGGTGGTCTGTGTTCCTCATGTACTCAGGAATCTGGGGGGATTCCTGAGTACATGTTTCAGGGTAACCCGCAACACTGGCCCCCTTCTACCCAAACATACCCTGGCAACATTTTACCATAAAATCACCCCTGAAACTCACGCCCTGCACCTCTCCGCTGGTTGGCACTCCTGGAAAAGTAAAAATACACACACACCTTTATTACAAATGCAGTTACATGCCATGATTGGGTTGAAGAGCTGACAATCACAATTCCCCCATATGACGCAGGGGCACCCAGCCAGGCATAATACCTTTATTATTGGCCTGTGTACCCCCTCACCGTCACACCGGGGGACCGTACGAAGCCTCTGCAACTACACTTACCGTGGTTCAGAAGCTTGGTGTCAGGCATGTGCATGGCAACACGGTGTCAAATGACGCCGCAGGGTCATGTGACGTCATGGTTGCCACGGTAACAGGACGTCAAATGACGCCACGGGTCACGTGACGTCACACAACCCCGCAGCATCATATGAGGCCGCACGAGGTAAGGTGGGGGGCGGTCTAACGGAGGAGAGCAGGCAGGGTGGGGCACCGCGAATAAAGTTTGCGCACCCCTGCACTAGCCTAAAAAAAAGTCAGCCATTTTATATCCCCGTTTATTTAGCACACAAGAAAAAGCAAACAGCGCGGTGTCCTTAATAATAACATTATTTCACATAACTTTTTTTCATATAGCGCTTTTTTCCCAATGGGACTCAGAGAGCGTCACAATAACAGTATAGAGCGCGGTTCGCAGCGCATAGGAATGTTACAGACTCAGGTCCCTGTCCCGCAGACCTTACAATCTATGAGTTCGGTGCCTGAGGCACAGGGAGATACAGTGACTTGCCGAAGGTCACAAGGAGGTGACACCGGGAACAGAACCAGGGCCCACTGATTCACACTCAGTGTTATTGTTTGCAGTGTCAGTGTCTTTACTCGCTGAGCCTTTACTCACTGAGCCGCTCCTTACACACCAAACACAGAATATGTTTGGTCTCTTCTCCCAGGTTAAAGACTAGCACGATAAGCTTGTAGGCCACCCTATTAGTGAATGTGCAGAGTACAGGGCTGCGTTGAAGGGGAGTTGCAGGCTACGGATGTGGTGTGGTATATGGTGTATAAAACTCTCCTTGGCAGTCACTTCACGGGGTGCAGCTGTGACAGTCTGTGCAGTCTCCTTATTACATCTCACATCTTGGCTCTCAGCACAAACACTCCCAAGTTCCCCATAAATAACCCGCTGTCTGTTAATCCCACACTGACAGGCGGCCTTTGTTTTGTCATTTCTCTTTGGATCGAGGCTCTGCAGAGCTGGCAGCCAAACCTCACAATTGTCTCCATGTGTCGTGTGTCCCAGTCTCCGACCTGAGTCACCCTCATTGTCACTTCATAAAAGTTTTCAGCAGTTACAGTCCCCTTTGCCCACAGGGCGAGACCATTTTCCTAAGTAAAGACTCAGGCCCATCTTATCCTTGGTCCATTTTTCTAATGGCCTTATGGGTAATTGGAGCTGCTCTGAGTTAGTGGACACAGTCAGCCTCCATTGTTTCTCCTGTTTTGTTATGAAGCCATTCTGACACAGTTCACTTTAGTGGCCATCTTTAAAGGATTGAACTAAATACAGTGATATGTTTAAAGCTGCAGACCAAGCAATATCCTTCATGTGTGTCTTTTTTTTAATAAATCAGTACTGTACTATGAGAAAATACTTGTAGCATTAAAAAAAAAAAAAAAAAACAACTCTGAATGACATTTTTAAGTTATTATAATGTAACAAGCATTTTGTGTTTCTATAGCAACCATTTACAAAGTGACATCTCCTTCTGAAACAGGCTCTGACACACCCTTTTTGAGCCCTGCCCTCTCTCTAGCAGTGCACCAATTGTATCTTGTGACTGCCTGGTCACATGATTTTCCCCACAGAACTCTGCATCTTTGGTCCTCTTCTCCTGCACTGGACAGCCATTTAGTGAACCCCCGAGCCAAATCTTCGTCGATCGATCGGCAATTCAGCTCATGACTTATCATTGTGTGGATTGTATTGATTCACATATTAAAGGGGGGGGGGGAATAAAAACGTCAGCTTGGACTGCAGCTTTAATAGGTTAAATGCAGCAGATTAACATGTTTAATACATTTTTTTTTTTAAAATGTAAAAATTGTTTTTGCAATCATTTTTAAACCACATTAGACTAAAAGCTTTGGCGGGTCACATGGGAGAGAGGCGTTCTGTCTTTATTCTATGTCTTTCAAGCCTTAGGCAAATTGTTAGCTTTGCTCTAGCTTTTGTTTGCAGAGTAATTATGGTGCAATTATTAGTCAAACATCAACATACTGTAGGTGGCTGACTGCTTTTCAAGCAGGGTTCTATAGGAAGAGCATATTCGTGTTTCACAAGATGCAAATAAGTAATTCAGTTACTATTAATAATTCCTTTTTCTAAGTGGGACTGACCCTTTAATCCAGACCTGAACATCACTTGACACATTCACACTGTGGATACTTTCACAAGCAATTTAAAGTATCGGTTTAATCCAAGTAAAATGGCCGTTCTGCTGTTACTCCCACGATTTACTTAACACTTTAATCGCAGGTGTGTGGAGAAATGCATTGTATACTCCTTTGTTAGGGGGTTAAACGCCTAGAATCCAGTCCCACGATGTTCCGCATTGAAGTCTGGGTACACGGAGTCTGAAACGTACACATACAGACTGCATGAACAAGTACAGCACATACAAACCCCGCGTGTGAGCACTGCCACACGTCTCAGACAGGTCTGCAACCCTGTCCTTCCCCATTGTCTCTTAGCATGCACTGCTTCCACTGCAGCCAGGGATTCTGGGAAATGACATGCAAATGAGCACACGCTATACATACATGTGTCTGTGCACACCCAGTAATTTTACATTCACACAGGGTATTGCTGGTTTAGGGAAGGAGTTGCAGGTCTTGGCTTCTGCTGCCCTCTTGTGACAGAGATGACATACAGCAACACATCCCCACTAACAAACTATTGGGAGGATCACCCTACATGGAGGGGCCACCCAGCAAAAGCCACACCCACTTCAGGGTTTCCATGTGTTACGTGGAAGGGTAAGTCACTGCCTTTGAAGTGGGTGAACTGGGTAATTTCTTAATGTCACTCTCCGACTATGCCTCAGTTACCAAATTAGACTGTAAGCTCTGTGGGGCAGCGACATGCGGCTCTTCTATGTTTGGTAACAGCTTAAAGTTATTGCATTTTTATCTCTTTATTAACAGAGGGACCATCGCAGAATTACAGCCGCAGCCTCGAGTCAGAGAGGTCAGCAATAAACTGACCACAGAGCCGTCTCTCACCTCCCCACCGGGCTCTACAATAAGCACCCCAAAAACCTCACACAACACCCCACTACACTGCCGTCACCAGGACTGATATAAGGGCTAACACCCGAGTCCTCGGTCGGTCCCACTTCGGTTCCTAAAAATCGTACAAATTTAACGAAACCTAAAATAAGAAAACGGGGTCAAATGAGCCGAGTTTGAGGACTATCCCTTCTCGGGCTCAAAGACCGTACTTATGACATTTTATATTTAATATAATGAGAACAGTTCTCCGGGCTGGCTTGGTGGCGGTGCCTTCGGTGCCGCTGCACCGAGCCCCGCGCTTGCAGAGGCCCCGCGCTCTTCCTCACAACATTTAAACTGATTGCCAGGGGAGACCACCCCACTGCACCAAGCCCCCCAATACTCCCAGCCGGCCTGAGTTCCAGTGCTTGTGTAGCGAAAGATAACAAAGTAACACACGGTGACAGACAAGGAATGCTATAAGCAACCATCGGTACTCAGAGGTAATGTCGAGACTTTCTGCCATGATGGCCAAACAAAAACCTGTCCTTGAGAGTCCCCAAGAGGTGATAAGAGTAATAATTACGTATGAGTCTCTCGTACACATATACATTATACATGAAAGACACAAAAGCACTTACCTGGATACTGTCATTTAGAGACATTTGCAGTTGTCTTTATATCACTTCTCTTTCCTCTGTCTTCATTGATAAGGCACTACACAGGAAGGCGCGACCCCCGCTCAGCTAAACAGTAGGGAGATTGTTCAATACCCCTCTACCCAGAGGTGCACAGACTGAAACAAGACACGAAACCCCAGTTATGGGTACTCCGTCTCCCTAATAGGTATATCTGACATCATAAAAACACTTTTTATTGGCACGATCCTATAAAATAAAGGGTAATAAAATAAAACAACGTATATCCTTGATTTACTAGCTACGCTATTAGGGGATGTTATTACACCATTTACCATTGCTAAGTTTGGACATTCCAAAGTCCCCAAACTACTTCCACTGGCTTACCTCATTAAGGGTACCCCTCAAGGCATACTGTGGCTTGTTACGGTGTATATACTTATCAGCTACTCTACCTACTGGGGGTTCACACTACCATACTGGATCTGGACTTTAAGATGTACTAAAAGCAGTGAATCTACACCCTATACCTATCCCTTGTTCCCTTGTAACTGAAGGGGCTACCGGTGCTGCAGTTACCTGTTGGCTCACAGAAGGCCTGCACCTCCGCCAGTGGGAGCCTGGGGTGATAATGTGTTCGCTTCGGTGCAGCGCCTCCACCTGAGAGGGATCCCAACTTAGCAGTATAAGCCCCTCACAGGAACAATGTAAACAGTAATACACACACATGTAGATAATAACAACCTTTACTGACCATATACAGCAGGGCCCCGGGTATACGGCGGGTTCCGTTCCAGGGGACCGGCATATAGTGAAAATCGCCGGAAAGCAGATCCGGTGATTTTCAGGTGTTTGCATGCGCAAATCGGCATTTTTGCCATTCTGCGCATGCGCGACCTATGGTCTGCGCGCGCAAACTACAGTATGCGCGCGCAAACTACGGTCTGCACATGCGCGCCGGGCGCAACCGCCCATTCTGCGCATGCGCGAATTAAGATCCAAGATGGGGGCCCCCTTCTCGGTGCCGCCGTATCGGCGGATCGCCGAGAAGCGGGGCCCTGCTGTATCACAGTACTCTGTAACACACAGTGTGTCACGGCATACAATACACCAATGGAGTGTCCCCAAAGTACATTGGGTGCCACGCACCAATACCCTGATGTCCTTCTCCCAAGGTCAGGGCCGACCCAAAAGTGTAGGAGATAGCGGTGTCCCGTGGAGTGTTGGTGCACTTAAGTGTGGTACCTGCCGAGTAATCCAGTACTCGGTGCGGCCGACTTAGCAACAGGGTTCTGCTGATCCAGCAACGTCATCCGCGATGGTGTCCGCCTCCACGTGGGGTAAATTCCGGCGTAGATAAGATCACCATGCAGAGTCTCTTACATGGAGGTGGTCAGGTCCCAGACTACAGGCCGCAATCACCGTGCAACGTCTTCACTGTGTCTCTGACAGTCAGTATAATGGGGAAGTGTCCCTAGCTAAGAGGGCCTTCCCTGAAGCAACCAAAAGCTACTGTGAGTCGGGGCCTAGCTGGGGCCTAAGGGGGGAGATCTGGCCTAGTCCAGGGAAGCACTGCTCCCTGGACATTACCTACTCCTCTGAGGTCCCTCTCCTGACTGGCGTGGTCTCCTGAGCGCGCCAATTGTATCCTTTCCTGAACAGGGGAACCCTGGAGCCCTATTGGCTGGGCACCAACACCTGACTAACTACCCCTGTGCTTTGTGGGGCTTGTAGTCCCCGCGGAGCCTCTGGGTGTAATGGCTGCCACATGTCCTTGCTAATGCCATGTGAAACCTTTTGCGCATGCGCAACTACTTCTGCGCATGCGTGACACACACCACAATGGCGGCGTCCTGTCCGGGGTCTCACCGAAGAGCTCAGTCAACCGGGTCACCCATATGACTTCCCTGATTGCCCGGCATGTTCCCCGCTTGTAGCGGAGGTAAGGAGGGCTAAAGGGAGGACCGGGCTACACCTATAAATCTGATTGGGATACCATACCTTTCCTTGTTGGGCACCATAGCCCTGGGAGTCTGGACTTTATTTACAGCCCAGAACTCTCCTATACACATTCAATATACCAATTCCTACCTTAGTGTTACTAGAGGGACCCTTTCTGCTGCGTTGCTTTTTTTTTATTACCCTTTATTTTACATGATTATGCCAATAAAATGTGTGTTTTATGATGTCATATATACCCATCAGGGAGACTGAGTGCCCATAACTGGGGTTATGTGTCTTGTTTCAGTCTAGTCATTGATAAGCATGCGTCACTGCTCCAAAGCATATAAATCCTATTGATGAAAGAGACTTGAGTACTCATGTTTGTGAATTGTAGGGTCCTCTTCATTTATAGGGAGTCTCCGGTGTGTCACAAACAAAGTCTCCTTGATAAAGCATTTGCAGCTCGAAATGCATCGGTGGATTGCTTGTACCTCTTCATTTTTAGGGAGTCACAAACGAAGTCTCCCTGATAAAGCATTGGCAGCACGAAATGCGTTGGAGGATTGCTTGTACCTCTTCATTTATAGGGAGTCTTCGGTGTGTCACAAACGAAGTCTCCCTGATAAAGCATTGGCAGCACGAAATGCGTCGGAGGATTGCTTGTACCTCTTCATGTTCGGTCGTGCACCGTTCTTTCTCTATTTAAGTTTTTGTGATATGATCAGGCAGTTAGAAAATAAAAGGGAATAAATCAGAAACCTACTGTATACTTTACCAAATAAAACGGTAGTGAAACAGGCCCTTCAAATGGCTTAGAGCAGGTCACGCCAAGGGGGTCACGAGGTGGAAATGTGAGACCCCCAACATGAGCCTAAGTTGTGAGTCTCAGACAAGTTTTTAAGCCCAATAATTCTCTGATGTGTCAGAGAATCCAGCTCCCTCCGTGCCCTGTTCTGTCGTCTGTCCCTGTCCCTCAGCCGTTTTACAGTATCATCTGAGGTCTTGGAGAGAAGAATTATTTTATTCCAGCTATAATCAAGGATTAATAACTCTCTCCCAGTAAATACCAGATATATTTGAACAATGTCAGCATATTTAGGATGACTCCCAGACGTATACATATACAATGTGGTAAGTTTCTTTGAAACATTTGCGGGTACTTGTTATAGGGGTGGTTTATCAGAGTTTAAGGTTATTCATTTGATCCACAGTAATAGGAACAGACTCGGCTAAACCTGGTGTTAAAGTCATTTGTCTGGGTACCCTTGATTTGTAAATAAAATGTATTCGCACTCCGTGTCCTCTGCTACCATTACAGTAAGTCCAAAGAGGGCAGGTCTGTTTGGTAATGAAGTGGTTAAATACCCCCCCATTCCCAAAAACCTATGTAATGCGAAGCAATGCCTGGCTGGCTTATCTGGCATCGCAGGGGTTAATGGGGTAACACTCAGACCATTGGCAAAGTTCTGCAGCTGGCATCGAAGAACAAGCGCAAAAAGGTAACAAAGCGAGAGATAGCTGCGCTCCCCGACTCACCGGCGAGCCAGTCAGGGCTTGTTACCTTGGGTGGCTGTTTATGCATTTTGGGCTGGATCATAAAATGTGCCAAGATCTGATCCCCAGTGGGAACATCACCAGTGACTGCAGCTCTCCGCTCTTCTGCGACTCAAACGTCTCTCCTGAATGGATGTTCCCATCACACCGACCCTCCAGCCTGCAGCTGTAAAAGTGCCAGAGTAAAGCGGATCACTTCAGCTGCAGAACCTTGTACTGGATCCCTCCAGAAGTTACACAGAGGGGATTCACATGTAACAGTACTTTCCAACCTTTTTAAAGGAGCCCACCAAGCAATATCCTTCGTGTTTTTCTCTCTCATTAAATCAGTTCTGTAGTATTAGATAATACTACCTTTTTTAATTTTAAAATTGAACTCTTAATGCCGTTTTAATGAGTTGTAATATAGTGAGCATCCATTGATTTCTATAGCAGGTTGTAGCCCACCTCCCCAGCAGTGCAAGATCTTTGTAACACTTTCCAGGTTGTGATCATTTGTTGCCAATATTCCCAGCCGTTTGAGCTGCAAACTGTAATAATAGATAATGTTACCTCCGTAGTATAAGAATACATTGTAGCTGCTGAGTTACACTGACTGAAGGATCAATTTGAAACGGAAAGGCAGCCATTTAGTGAACCCTGGGAAACAGGATTTTGCTGATCGATCACAGGAGAACCAATGGATCGGCAGCATAGGTAATTAGTTTTCAATAAAGGTAATCAAAGGCTGTATATATTAAAATAAAAAAATATGTATTTTTAAAAACACTTTAACTGCTTGGATTACTCCTTTAGGACCTAAGGTATCTGCCATCTCCATTTAGCATAGGTTGAACTTGATGGACATATGTCTTTTTTCGACCTCATCTATTATGGAACTATGCAAATATTAAAACAGCAATACTATTTTCCAACTTTTGTCTCCTTTGTATATGTAAAGCATGTGATAATGTACAATTCTACATTCTTACTTAAACTGGCAATCTTTTGGAATTCCTGTTATAAAATCTGTCAAACTCCTGATGGTGTGCCTAACATAATTTCTTATAGTTCTTTAAGTACCTTAGTAACAATAAAAAAAATAGAAAAGAAAATATAGGACCTTTTCAGTGTGAGATGGGCAGGCAGATTATTGGAGATAAGGAAAAAGCAGAGGTATTAAACACATTATTTGCCTCTGTGTTTACCAGGGAAGAATCAATTTCAATAATAGTGTGGGGAAGATACTTTAAGATTTAGTACGGGATAATATTCAGGAATACCTAATGGGGAACAAAATTATTAGTAATAGTCAGCAGGGATTTATGAAGGATAGATTATGCCAAACTAACCTAATTTGTTTCTTTGAGGCGGTAAGTAGGAATTTAGACCAGGGTAATGCAGTTGAAAGGCTTTTGATACGGCTCCACACAAAAGGTTGGTGTACAAAATAAAGCAAATTGGACTCCGTAAAAAATATTCTTCTGTTCTGAATAAGCGAAGTAAAAGCCAAGTAGCAAGATGATACTTACTTGCCATAATGCATTACCGAGGAGTAGTCATATTCCAAACCAAGGTTGTTAGTGTCGCTCTTATTGAAGTTACACATGTTATCTGTATGAAAGAAGACAACGCTTTGACCCGTGTTGTACATTCGGCGGCCAACATGTAAGTCACAAAGTTATTTCTTACTCATGATCATTACAGTCTCTTGTTATCAGTGGCGGATTTCCCGTTAGGCCCGGCCCACATATACTTATGCCGCACTCCTCGGCCCATCGGGCCTGATGGAAAGTAACTTAGCTGTTGCGGCCGGCTCCATACCTGCCGCCCCCTCCTCCTTCTGAACCACAGCGTCAAATGACATCACGATGTCGCGTTACCATGGCAATGTGACGTCGTGCGTTGAGGTTGGCATAGACAGCAAAGTCTCCATCTTTGCTGATGATACTAAATTGTGTAAGGTAGTAGAATCAGAGCAGGATGTAATTTATCTCCTGAAGGACTTGGAGAGACTGGAAACTTGGGCAGGTAAATGGCAAATGAGGTTTAATACAGATAAATGTAAGGTTATGCATATGGGAAACAAGAATAAACTGGCGACTTACAAATTAAATGGGGATAAATTAGGAAAGTCCTTGATGGAGAAGAATTTAGGAGTGCTTGTAGACAGCAGGCTTAGCAATAGTGCCCAAAGTCATGCAGTAGCTGCAAAGGCAAACCAGATCTTACCTTGCATTAAACGGGCAATGGATGGAATGGAAGTATAGATAATTATGCCCCTTTATATAGCAGTAATAAGACTACACCTTGAATGTGGACAACAATTTTGGGCACCACTTCATAGAAAAGACATTCTGGAACTAGAGAGAGTGCAGAGAAGAGCCACCAAATTAATAAAGGGGATGGATAATCTGATTTATGAGGAGAGGCTAGCTAAATTAGATTTGTTTACATTAGAAAAGAGGCGTCTAAGAGGGGATATGACAACTATATACAAATATATTCGGGGACAATACAAGGAGCTTTCAAAATAACTATTCATCCCACGGGCAGTACAAAGGACTCGGGGTCATCCCTTAAGGTTGGAGGAAAGGAGATTTCACCAGCAACAAAGGAAATGGTTCTTTACAGTAAGGGCAGATAAAATGTGAAATTCATTACCCATTGTGACTGTGATGGCATATACAATAGATATCTTCAAAAAAAAGGTTGGACATCTTTTTAAAAAGGAAAGGTATACAGGGATATACCAAATAAGTAAACATGGGAAGGATGTTGATCCAGGGTGTAATCTGATTGCCAATTATTGGAGTCAGGAAGGAATTTATTTTTCCCCTTATGAGATATCATTGGATGATATGTCACTGGGGGTTTTTGTTTGCCTTCCTCTGGATCAATAAGGAAGTATAGATATAGGATAAAGTATCTGTCTAAATTTAGCATACGTTGACCTTGGTGGACGTACAGTATGTGTTTTTCAACCTCATCTACTATGTAACTATGTATAATGGCAGGTTCAGTCAGTGTAACTCAGCAGCTACAATGTATCCTTATATTACTAAAGCAACATTATCTATTGATACAGTTTACAGCTCAATCTTCTGGGAACATTTGCAACAAATTATCCGAAACTGGAAAGTGTTGCAAATATTTTGCCCTGCTTGGGAGGTGGGTTAAACCTGCTATAGAAATCAAAGGATGCTTTAAAACTAATTAAAAATGGCATTAAAAAAACATTCACTATTATCTGATACTACAGAACTAATGTTTAACATTTAAGATTTCACATGTTTTGCTGCTTTAATATAATGTACTCATCGTGACAATAGTAAAACACGGGGTTACCAATTCTATGTGCCTAAATATATTACCCCTCTGGCAGGGTGGCTAGCTTTACTTATATATTTATATTTAGATAAATAAATTGCTTGTAGATCACATATAATGTAATGCATCGCAATAAATATACAACCAATTTGAATGATTCAATGTAAGAAACGCTAGCACGGAAGTATATCCAGAAAAAGAATAGGCAGACAGGCGCACTGAGGGACATATGCTCATTTATTAATATATTAATATATCCAAATACATATATTAAGGAAGAAACCAATATAACCAAAGAATACAGCACATAAAAAGATAAAAAGGGTTCAAAACAATGTGAGACAAAGAGGGGAACAGGACAGTATCGCATCCACACTACATAGTCAAAGAAAGGACCCGGAAACGATCAATAAACATACCAAAATGGCAAGGAGACACGAAGAGCCCTGCACAGCCTCTGCCTGAAAAACTCCACGGGGACAGTCTCACGTGACCTCCATAACAAGATGGTGGGAGTGAAACTAACGCGTTTCGCTTCTTCGCACTTGCTGTGCAACGTCACCCCTCCCGGGTGTGCTTTATTCGAATGACAGTGTCTGAGCTCGTGGTAGAGAGAAGTTATAGTATAGTTGGAAACCCCCTTACAGAGCACCGAAAGAAAGAGGTCAGAATGAAACATGAACCCTTCATCCAAGTTGGGTCTTGTATTCAATGTACTGTATCAGAGGTTTGCATGAGTTTCTACCCCCATGCTTTTCTGAGCTCTGAAATGTTCCTTGATAATTGTTACTTTCATGTCCTTAATATTATGATTGGAGCTACAGAATTGCCCAGCTCTTGTATCTGTTTCTTTTGTGAATCAGGGTGTGGCAATGCATGTTCATTATTTTTCTTATTGTAATCACGTTTCACCTGTTTAAGCCTTGTGTGCATGTTATCAGGTGTACAAGTGAGATGAGGCACAGAATGTTGTGATCTTGATGTGATGTATGTATAGATGTATATGTATATATGGCTGTGTGTATGTGTATGTATATGTATATATGTATGACGGGGTGTATGTATATGTATAGGTATTGTGACAAACGCCCCTCTTTTGTAGCGTTGACGTCTGCCTGGGTTCTTTCTGACACAGTCTTCTAGGGTTATTTATACAAAAACAGGATCATGCAAAGTATTATGTTGCTTAACTCAGGCTTCTGCCTGCTTTATTTTCATCCAAGTAAGGTACTGCAGCTTTAACATGTGTAGGTTAGAGGCACTCAGACATTTTCATTCAGCAGTTCACTTATATCAGTGTCATAGTATTTCCCACACTGTTATTTCAAGTAACAAGAAAGCAAATTACATAAACAAAATCCTATCCCTTTCAGGGATCTAACTACACCTCATAATCAGCCTCTAACTGCTGCTGGGCCAACTAACCTGGTTCCCCAGCTTAAAACAATGCCCTCTCATTTAGGGTCACTAGATACAGCATAGTCTTTTAGAAACAGCAATACATATTTGTTTGTCTTATCTGTTCGTGGTGGGAACTCGGTCCCAAGTGTCCAGGCAAATCCTCTGGTACTGTGATACTTGGAGGGGCTGTCCACCCCGAAACTGGATGCAGGGGAGCCGCGACACCCCCAGCCCCCAGGCTCTAAGGAGAGAGAGTGAAATGCAAACCTCTCTGCTCTAAATACCTGTGCAAGTGATTAGAAGAGCAGGTGAGGGAGAACTAGACCCATTGTAATCTGTGGTCTGGATTTTCCATCCAGCAGCCTGAGTTAATGTGAAGCTGTGGAATGGATCATTTTTAACTATTCCTGCACTTTCTGACCTAAAACGGGGCAGAAAGCTGCCTAACATCTTTTGACTATGTCACAGTATCCTGTCTGGTTAGAATTTGTGCACAGGTCTCTCACATCTTTTGGGTTGACAGGAAATATGCCAGTAGGCTGTGAAGAGCTTGGTTTGGGAGTCCAGAACCTCCCCTACACTGCTACTGTAACGGACGTGCTCGCCACAAACCGGGACCGGACCGTGGGGCTGAGGTGGGGATGTGAATACACCGACCTTAGACCACAAAGCCGGTTCTGGATTGCACAGTTCGTAGTAATTCGTAGCAGGGTCAGGGTTGGAGAGGCCAGGGAAATCCATAGACACGCCAGGGTCAGGGTTGGAGACGGTTGAGTAATCGAAGTCCAGGCTGGAGTTCGGCAACAGGAAGTCAGGAGCACACCGCTTCAGCGTAGCAGCTGAAGCGCGAGAATGGCCACTGCGCGTGGAGCGGCTCATGATAAGGTCTCTGCAAGGGGAGAATCCAGGTCTCGGGAACAAGGAAAGGCTGGCACTGGAGGACCAGCGCTTCAGCACAGGAACCAGAGAGTAGACCTCTGTCTGGGGTGAACGCAGCAGGTCTCTGGAACAAGGTAAAGCTGGTACTGGAGGCCCAGTGCTTCAGCACAGGAACCAGTAAGCAGACCTCTGCCTGGGGTGCAGCAGGTCTCCGTAACAAGGCAAGACTAGCAATGGAGATCCAGTGCTTTAGTACAGGAACCAAAATGCAGACCTCTGCCTGGGGTGAATGCAGGAGGTCTCAAGAACAAAGCAAGGCTAAGACAAAGTAGCATGTGGCAAACACAGTTACATCCTAGTCAATCTAGGGTTATGCTCAGCAACTTCCTGGTTGGAGGGGCTGGCTCTATATAGTATAGCAAGCGAATAGGGGCAGAGCTGCAGTGATTGCAAGCGCAGGTGAGTGCTTGCAAATCCAAGGGAAGGTCTGTTCTGAGAGCTCACCAACTCTGCAAGAGTGAGCTCCAGCCAAAACCAGGAACGGATTCCTTACACCTACAGACAATCACCAAACTTGAACCACCTTTTTGTGAGGTCCCTGAAGAAGAGATTATAGCAACCCTAAGAGCTTGCACTCTTTTTAACTATTAGTAAGCCATTAACAGTATAACTTGTACTATACGTTTGTTGTGTCTTTTCTATGGGCTAACACTGTACCACCTATCTATGTCAATATGAAATAAATATATAGTGCTGGCTAGTCCACGTTATTTATCACATACCTGGAGATATATTGATCCCAAGGCTGAAAAAAAAAATGTATAATTCTTCCGATTTTTATTAATTTTCTAGCTGTTCACTAATACATGAGTTCTGCAATCGGACCCCTATATAAAACCTAAAATCATTTGATAATGATTCAGGAAATTCGGCAGTGGTACCGTTCAGTCAGCACCATCATACTTTCCCCGCATTACTAAGATTTGTTGGCACACAACATATTCAAAATCGGGTTTAGATGAAAGGATCTGTTATTGCATCAAGACGTTTACTGGATGGATGAGTTGAGAGCTACCAAATGTTCAAGTGGGGGCAAAACATGAGTATAATTTCAGTATCCTTCTGTGTTACTTAATGTTCCACATGTTTTAATTAAGGTAATTATGATACTATTTAAACCCATATGGTAGCGAGTGTGCCTATCTTTTTCAAAATAGCATCTGTGAATACAGAAAACGGTTAAACGTCCATGGTTTACTTTTAATATGAAATGGAAATGTTCTATGTTTTTTATGGCATTATTGTTGCATTCAGTGTGGTGTGCTTGAGGCTGATAGAAACTGTGAGTTTTTGCAGAATCTTATTCTGAGTATCCCTAAGATGACAGAAGTCTGTGTTTGGCTTCCAGAGAATGACCTGCATCTCTTCCCCAACCTAGGGAGAGAATTTCTGAACACTGAGATTGATCTACAGCCCATGGCGGTGGGAGCTGTGAATGACAGAGGAGGTGGCAGCTGGGAATGACAGAGGAGGTGGGAGCTGGGAATGACAGAGGAGGTGGGAGCTGGGAATGACAGAGGAGGTGGGAGCTGGGAATAACGGAGGAGCTGGGAATGACGAAGGAGGTGGGAGCTGTGAATGACGGAGGAGATGGGAGCTGGGAATGACTGTGGAGGTGGGAGCTGGGAATGACGGAGGAGGTGGGAGCTGGGAATGACGGAGGAGGTGGGAGCTGGGAATGACGGAGGAGCTGGGAGCTGGGAATGACGAAGGAGGTGGGAGCTGTAAATGACGGAGGAGATGGGAGCTGGGAATGACGGAGAAGGTGGGAGCTGGGAATGACGGAGAAGGTGGGAGCTGGGAATGACTGTGGAGGTGGGAGCTGGGAATGACTGTGGAGGTGGGAGCTGGGAATGACGGAGGAGGTGGAAGTTGGGAATGACGGAGGAGGTGGGAGCTGGGAATGACGGAGGAGGTGGGAGCTGGGAATGACGGAGGAGGTGGGAGCTGGGAATGACGGTGGAGGTGGGAGCTGGGAATGACGGAGGAGGTGGGAGCTGGGAATGACGGAGGAGCTGGGAATGATGGAGGAGGCGGGAGCTGGGAATGACGGAGGAGGTGGGAGCTGGGAATGATGGAGGAGGTGGGAGCTGGGAATGACGGAGGAGGTGGGAGCTGGGAATGACGGAGGAGCTGGGAATGGCGGAGGAGGTGGGAGCTGGGAATGATGGAGGAGCTGGGAATGACAGAGGAGGTGGGAGCTGGGAATGACGGAGGAGGTGGGAGCTGGGAATGATGGAGGAGGTGGGGGCTGGGAATGACGGAGGAGGTGGGAGCTGGGAATGACGGAGAAGGTGGGAGCTGGGAATGATGGAGGAGGTGGGGGCTGGGAATGACGGAGGAGGTGGGAGCTGGGAATGACGGAGGAGGTGGGGGCTGGGAATGACAGAGGAGGTGGGGGCTGGGAATGACAGTGGTGGGAGCTGGGAATGACGGAGGAGGTGGGAGCTGGGAATGACGGTGGAGGTGGGAGCTGGGAATGACGGAGGAGGTGGGAGCTGGGAATGACGGAGGAGGTGGGAGCTGGGAATAACGGAGGAGGTGGGAGCTGGGAATGACGGAGGAGGTAGATCTGGGAATGACGGAGGAGTGGGGGCTGGGAATGACAGAGGAGGTGGGGGCTGGGAATGACGGTGGTGGGAGCTGGGAATGACGGAGGAGGTGGGAGCTGGGAATGACGGTGGAGGTAGATCTGGGAATGACGGAGGAGTGGGGGCTGGGAATGACAGAGGAGGTGGGGGCTGGGAATGACGGTGGTGGGAGCTGGGAATGATGGAGGAGGTGGGAGCTGGGAATGACGGTGGAGGTGGGAGCTGGGAATGACGGAGGAGGTGGGAGCTGGGAATGACGGAGGAGGTGGGAGCTGGGAATAATGGAGGAGGTGGGAGCTGGGAATGACGGAGGAGGTGGGAGCTGGGAATGACGGAGGAGGTGGGAGCTGGGAATAATGGAGGAGGTTGGAGCTGGGAATGACGGAGGAGGTGGGAGCTGGGAATGACAGAGGAGGTGGGAGCTGGGAATGACGGAGGAGGTGGGAGCTGGGAATGACGGAGGAGGTGGGAGCTGGGAATGACGGAGGAGGTGGGAGCTGGGAATGACGGAGGAGGTGGGAGCTGGGAATGACGGAGGAGGTGGGAGCTGGGAATGACGGAGGAGGTGGGAGCTGGGAATGATGGAGGAGGTGGGAGCTGGGAATGACGGAGGAGGTGGGAGCTGGGAATGACGGAGGAGGTAGATCTGGGAATGACGGAGGAGTGGGAGCTGGGAATGACAGAGGAGGTGGGAGCTGGGAATGACAGAGGAGGTGGGAGCTGGGAATGACGGAGGAGGTGGAAGCTGGGAATGACGGAGGAGGTGGGAGCTGGGAATGACGGTGGAGGTGGGAGCTGGGAATGACGGAGGAGGTGGGAGCTGGGAATGACGGAGGAGGTGGGAGCTGGGAATGACGGAGGAGGTGGGAGCTGGGAATGACGGAGGAGGTGGGAGCTGGGAATGACGGAGGAGGTGGGAGCTGGGAATGACGGAGGAGGTGGGAGCTGGGAATAACGGAGGAGGTTGGAGCTGGGAATGACGGAGGAGGTGGGAGCTGGGAATGACAGAGGAGGTGGGAGCTGGGAATAACGGAGGAGGTGGGAGCTGGGAATGACGGAGGAGGTAGATCTGGGAATGACGGAGGAGTGGGGGCTGGGAATGACAGAGGAGGTGGGGGCTGGGAATGACGGTGGTGGGAGCTGGGAATGACGGAGGAGGTGGGAGCTGGGAATGACGGTGGAGGTAGATCTGGGAATGACGGAGGAGTGGGGGCTGGGAATGACCGAGGAGGTGGGGGCTGGGAATGACGGTGGTGGGAGCTGGGAATGATGGAGGAGGTGGGAGCTGGGAATGACGGTGGAGGTGGGAGCTGGGAATGACGGAGGAGGTGGGAGCTGGGAATGACGGAGGAGGTGGGAGCTGGGAATAATGGAGGAGGTGGGAGCTGGGAATGACGGAGGAGGTGGGAGCTGGGAATGACGGAGGAGGTGGGAGCTGGGAATAATGGAGGAGGTTGGAGCTGGGAATGACGGAGGAGGTGGGAGCTGGGAATGACAGAGGAGGTGGGAGCTGGGAATGACGGAGGAGGTGGGAGCTGGGAATGACGGAGGAGGTGGGAGCTGGGAATGACGGAGGAGGTGGGAGCTGGGAATGACGGAGGAGGTGGGAGCTGGGAATGACGGAGGAGGTGGGAGCTGGGAATGACGGAGGAGGTGGGAGCTGGGAATGACGGAGGAGGTAGATCTGGGAATGACGGAGGAGTGGGAGCTGGGAATGACAGAGGAGGTGGGAGCTGGGAATGACAGAGGAGGTGGGAGCTGGGAATGACGGAGGAGGTGGAAGCTGGGAATGACGGAGGAGGTGGGAGCTGGGAATGACGGTGGAGGTGGGAGCTGGGAATGACGGAGGAGGTGGGAGCTGGGAATGACGGAGGAGGTGGGAGCTGGGAATGACGGAGGAGGTGGGAGCTGGGAATGACGGAGGAGGTGGGAGCTGGGAATGACGGAGGAGGTGGGAGCTGGGAATGACGGAGGAGGTGGGAGCGGGGAATGACAGAGGAGGTGGGAGCTGGGAATGACGGAGGAGGTGGGAGCTGGGAATGACGGAGGAGGTGGGAGCGGGGAATGACGGAGGAGGTGGGAATGATGGAGGAGGTGGGAGGTGGGAATGATGGAGGAGGTGGGAGCTGGGAAGGACGGAGGAGGTGGGGGCTGGGAAGGACGGAGGAGGTGGGAGCTGGGAATGACGGAGTAGGAGGAGCTGGGAATAACAGAGGAGGTGGGAGCTGGGAATGACGGAGGAGGTGGGAGCTGGGAATGACGGAGTAGGTGGGAGCTGGGAATGACGGAGTAGGTGGGAGCTGGGAATGACGGAGTAGGTGGGAGCTGGGAATGACGGAGGAGGTGGGAGCTGGGAATGACGGAGGCGGTGGGAGCTGGGAATGATGGAGTAGGTGGGAGCTGGGAATGACGGAGTAGGTGGGAGCTGGGAATGACGGAGGAGGTGGGAGCTGGGAATGATGGAGGAGGTGGGAGCTGGGAATGACAGAGGAGGTGGGAGCTGGGAATGATGGAGGAGGTGGGAGCTGGGAATGACGGAGGAGGTGGGAGCTGGGAATGACTGAGGAGATGGGAGCTGGGAATGACGGAGGAGGTGGGAGCTGGGAATGACAGAGGAGGTGGGAGCTGGGAATGACGGAGGAGGTAGATCTGGCAATGACGGAGGAGTGGGAGCTGGGAATGACGGAGGAGGTGGGAGCTGGGAATGACAGAGGAGGTGGGAGCTGGGAATGACGGAGGAGGTGGGAGCTGGGAATGACGGAGGAGGTGGGAGCTGGGAATGACGGAGGAGGTGGGAGCGGGGAATGACAGAGGAGGTGGGAGCTGGGAATGACGGAGGAGGTGGGAGCTGGGAATGACAGAGGAGGTGGGAGCTGGGAATGACAGAGGAGGTGGGAGCTGGGAATGACAGAGGAGGTGGGATCTGGAAATGACGGAGGAGCTGGGAATGACGGAGGAGGTGGGAGCTGGGAATGACGGAGGAGGTTGGAGCTGGGAATGACAGAGGAGGTTGGAGCTGGGAATGACAGAGGAGGTGGGAGCTGGGAATGACAGAGAAGGTGGGAGCTGGGAATGACGGAGGAGGTGGGAGCTGGGAACGACGGAGGAGCTGGGAACGACGGAGGAGGTGGGAGCTGGGAATGACGGAGGAGGTGGGAGCTGGGAATGACAGAGGAGGTGGGAGCTGGGAATGACAGAGGAGGTGGGAGCGGGGAATGACAGAGGAGGTGGGAGCTGGTAATGACGGAGGAGGTGGGAGCGGGGAATGACGGAGGAGGTGGGAGCTGGGAATGACGGAGGAGGTGGGAGCTGGGAATGACGGAGGAGGTGGGAGCTGGGAATGACGGAGGAGGTGGGAGCTGGGAATGACGGAGGAGCAGGGAATGGCGGAGTAGGTGGGAGCTGGGAATGACGGAGGAGGTGGGAGCTGGGAATGACAGAGGAGTTTGGAGCTGGGAATGACAGAGGAGGTGGGAGCTGGGAATGACAGAGGAGGTGGGAGCTGGGAATAACGGAGGAGGTGGGAGCTGGGAATGATGGAGGAGGTGGGAGCTGGGAATGACGGAGGAGGTGGGAGCTGGGAATGACGGAGGAGGTGGGAGCTGGGAATGACGGAGGAGGTGGGAGCTGGGAATGACGGAGGAGGTAGATCTGGGAATGACGGAGGAGTGGGGGCTGGGAATGACAGAGGAGGTGGGGGCTGGGAATGACGGTGGTGGGAGCTGGGAATGACGGAGGAGGTGGGAGCTGGGAATGACGGTGGAGGTAGATCTGGGAATGACGGAGGAGTGGGGGCTGGGAATGACCGAGGAGGTGGGGGCTGGGAATGACGGTGGTGGGAGCTGGGAATGATGGAGGAGGTGGGAGCTGGGAATGACGGTGGAGGTGGGAGCTGGGAATGACGGAGGAGGTGGGAGCTGGGAATGACGGAGGAGGTGGGAGCTGGGAATAATGGAGGAGGTGGGAGCTGGGAATGACGGAGGAGGTGGGAGCTGGGAATGACGGAGGAGGTGGGAGCTGGGAATAATGGAGGAGGTTGGAGCTGGGAATGACGGAGGAGGTGGGAGCTGGGAATGACAGAGGAGGTGGGAGCTGGGAATGACGGAGGAGGTGGGAGCTGGGAATGACGGAGGAGGTGGGAGCTGGGAATGACGGAGGAGGTGGGAGCTGGGAATGACGGAGGAGGTGGGAGCTGGAAATGACGGAGGAGGTGGGAGCTGGGAATGACGGAGGAGGTGGGAGCTGGGAATGACGGAGGAGGTAGATCTGGGAATGATGGAGGAGTGGGAGCTGGGAATGACAGAGGGGGTGGGAGCTGGGAATGACAGAGGAGGTGGGAGCTGGGAATGACGGAGGAGGTGGAAGCTGGGAATGACGGAGGAGGTGGGAGCTGGGAATGACGGTGGAGGTGGGAGCTGGGAATGACGGAGGAGGTGGGAGCTGGGAATGACGGAGGAGGTGGGAGCTGGGAATGACGGAGGAGGTGGGAGCTGGGAATGACGGAGGAGGTGGGAGCTGGGAATGACGGAGGAGGTGGGAGCTGGGAATGACGGAGGAGGTGGGAGCGGGGAATGACAGAGGAGGTGGGAGCTGGGAATGACGGAGGAGGTGGGAGCTGGGAATGACGGAGGAGGTGGGAGCGGGGAATGACGGAGGAGGTGGGAATGATGGAGGAGGTGGGAGGTGGGAATGATGGAGGAGGTGGGAGCTGGGAAGGACGGAGGAGGTGGGGGCTGGGAAGGACGGAGGAGGTGGGAGCTGGGAATGACGGAGTAGGAGGAGCTGGGAATAACAGAGGAGGTGGGAGCTGGGAATGACGGAGGAGGTGGGAGCTGGGAATGACGGAGTAGGTGGGAGCTGGGAATGACGGAGTAGGTGGGAGCTGGGAATGATGGAGTAGGTGGGAGCTGGGAATGACGGAGGAGGTGGGAGCTGGGAATGACGGAGGCGGTGGGAGCTGGGAATGATGGAGTAGGTGGGAGCTGGGAATGACGGAGTAGGTGGGAGCTGGGAATGACGGAGGAGGTGGGAGCTGGGAATGATGGAGGAGGTGGGAGCTGGGAATGATGGAGGAGGTGGGAGCTGGGAATGACGGAGGAGGTGGGAGCTGGGAATTACTGAGGAGATGGGAGCTGGGAATGATGGAGGAGGTGGGAGCTGGGAATGACAGAGGAGGTGGGAGCTGGGAATGACGGAGGAGGTAGATCTGGCAATGACGGAGGAGTGGGAGCTGGGAATGACGGAGGAGGTGGGAGCTGGGAATGACAGAGGAGGTGGGAGCTGGGAATGACGGAGGAGGTGGGAGCTGGGAATGACGGAGGAGGTGGGAGCTGGGAATGACGGAGGAGGTGGGAGCGGGGAATGACAGAGGAGGTGGGAGCTGGGAATGACGGAGGAGGTGGGAGCTGGGAATGACAGAGGAGGTGGGAGCTGGGAATGACAGAGGAGGTGGGAGCTGGGAATGACAGAGGAGGTTGGAGCTGGGAATGACAGAGGAGGTTGGAGCTGGGAATGACAGAGGAGGTGGGAGCTGGGAATGACAGAGAAGGTGGGAGCTGGGAATGACGGAGGAGGTGGGAGCTGGGAACGACGGAGGAGCTGGGAACAACGGAGGAGGTGGGAGCTGGGAATGACGGAGGAGGTGGGAGCTGGGAATGACAGAGGAGGTGGGAGCTGGGAATGACAGAGGAGGTGGGAGCGGGGAATGACAGAGGAGGTGGGAGCTGGTAATGACGGAGGAGGTGGGAGCGGGGAATGACGGAGGAGGTGGGAGCTGGGAATGACGGAGGAGGTGGGAGCTGGGAATGACGGAGGAGGTGGGAGCTGGGAATGACGGAGGAGGTGGGAGCTGGGAATGACGGAGGAGCAGGGAATGGCGGAGTAGGTGGGAGCTGGGAATGACGGAGGAGGTGGGAGCTGGGAATGACAGAGGAGTTTGGAGCTGGGAATGACAGAGGAGGTGGGAGCTGGGAATGACAGAGGAGGTGGGAGCTGGGAATAACGGAGGAGGTGGGAGCTGGGAATGATGGAGGAGGTGGGAGCTGGGAATGACGGAGGAGGTGGGAGCTGGGAATGACGGAGGAGCTGGGACTGGGAATGACGGTAGAGGTGGGAGCTGGGAATGACAGAGGAGGTGGGAGCTGGGAATGACAGAGGAGGTGGGAGCTGGGATTGACAGAGGAGGTGGGAGCTGGGAATGACGGAGGAGGTGGGAGCGGGGAATGACAGAGGAGGTGGGAGCTGGGAATGACGGAGGAGGTGGGAGCGGGGAATGACAGAGGAGGTGGGAGCTGGGAATGACGGAGGAGGTGGGAGCTGGGAATGACGGAGGAGGTGGGAGCTGGGAATGACGGAGGAGCTGGGAATGGCGGAGTAGGTGGGAGCTGGGAATGACGGAGGAGGTGGGAGCTGGGAATGACGGAGGAGGTGGGAGCTGGGAATGACGGAGGAGGTGGGAGCTGGGAATGACAGAGGAGGTGGGAGCTGGGAATGACAGAGGACGGGGGAGCTGGGAATGACAGAGGAGGTGGGAGCTGGGAATGATGGAGGAGGTGGGAGCTGGGAATGACGGAGGAGGTGGGAGCTGGGAATGACGGAGGAGGTGGGAGCTGGGAATGACGGAGGAGGTGGGAGCTGGGAATGACGGAGGAGGTGGGAGCTGGGAATGACGGAGGAGCTGGGAATGGCGGAGTAGGTGGGAGCTGGGAATGACGGAGGAGGTGGGAGCTGGGAATGACGGAGGAGGTGGGAGCTGGGAATGACAGAGGAGTTTGGAGCTGGGAATGACAGAGGAGGTGGGAGCTGGGAATGACAGAGGAGGTGGGAGCTGGGAATAACGGAGGAGGTGGGAGCTGGGAATGATGGAGGAGGTGGGAGCTGGGAATGACGGAGGAGGTGGGAGCTGGGAATGACGGAGGAGGTGGGAGCTGGGAATGACGGAGGAGCTGGGAGCTGGGAATGACGGAGGAGCTGGGAGCTGGGAATGACGGTAGAGGTGGGAGCTGGGAATGACAGAGGAGGTGGGAGCTGGGAATGACAGAGGAGGTGGGAGCTGGGAATGACAGAGGAGGTGGGAGCTGGGAATGACGGAGGAGGTGGGAGCGGGGAATGACAGAGGAGGTGGGAGCTGGGAATGACGGAGGAGGTGGGAGCTGGGAATGACGGAGGAGGTGGGAGCGGGGAATGACAGAGGAGGTGGTAGCTGGGAATGACGGAGGAGGTGGGAGCTGGGAATGACGGAGGAGGTGGGAGCTGGGAATGACGGAGGAGCTGGGAATGGCGGAGTAGGTGGGAGCTGGGAATGACGGAGGAGGTGGGAGCTGGGAATGACGGAGGAGGTGGGAGCTGGGAATGACGGAGGAGGTGGGAGCTGGGAATGACAGAGGAGGTGGGAGCTGGGAATGACAGAGGAGGTGGGAGCTGGGAATGACAGAGGAGGTGGGAGCTGGGAATGACGGAGTAGGTGGGAGCTGGGAATGACAGAGGAGGTGGGAGCTGGGAATGACAGAGGAGGTGGGAGCTGGGAATGACGGAGGAGCTGGGAATGACGGAGGAGGTGGGAGCTGGAAATGACGGAGGAGCTGGGAATGACGGAGGATGTGGGAGCTGGGAATGATGGAGGAGGTCGGAGCTGGGAATGACGGAGGAGGTGGGAGCTGGGAATGACGGAGGAGGTGGGAGCTGGGAATGACGGAGGAGGTGGGAGCTGGGAATGACGGAGGAGGTGGGAGCTGGGAATGACAGAGGAGGTGGGAGCTGGGAATGACAGAGGAGGTGGGAGCTGGGAATGACGGAGGAGGTGGGAGCTGGGAATGACGGAGGAGGTGGGAGCTGGGAATGACGGAGGAGGTGGGAGCTGGGAATGACGGAGGAGGTGGGAGCTGGGAATGACGGAGGAGGTGGGAGCTGGGAATGACGGAGGAGGTGGGAGCTGGGAATGACGGAGGAGGTGGGAGCGGGGAATGACGGAGGAGGTGGGAGTTGGGAATGACGGAGGAGGTGGGGGCTGGTAATGACGGAGGAGGTGGGAGCTGGGGATGACGGAGGTGGTGGGAGAATGACGGAGTAGGTGGGAGCTGGGAATGACAGAGGAGGTGGGAGCTGGGAATGACGGAGGAGGTGGGAGCTGGGAATGACGGAGGAGGTAGATCTGGGAATGATGGAGGAGTGGGAGCTGGGAATGACGGAGGAGGTGGGAGCTGGGAATGACAGAGGAGGTGGGAGCTGGGAATGACGGAGGAGGTGGGAGCTGGGAATGACGGAGGAGGTGGGAGCTGGGAATGACGGAGGAGGTGGGAGCGGGGAATGACAGAGGAGGTGGGAGCTGGGAATGACGGAGGAGGTGGGAGCTGGGAATGACGGAGGAGGTGGGAGCGGGAAATGACGGAGGAGGTGGGAGGTGGGAATGACAAAGGAGGTGGGAGCTGGGAATGACGGAGGAGGTGGGAGCTGGGAATGACGGAGGAGGTGGGAGCTGGGAATGACGGAGTAGGAGGAGCTGGGAATGACAGAGGAGGTGGAAGCTGGGAATGACGGAGGAGGTGGGAGCTGGGAATGACGGAGTAGGTGGGAGCTGGGAAAGACAGAGTAGGTGGGAGCTGGGAATGACGGAGGAGGTGGGAGCTGGGAATAACGGAGGAGGTGGGAGCTGGGAATGACAGAGGAGGTGGGAGCTGGGAATGACAGAGGAGGTGGGAGCTGGGAATGACGGAGGAGGTGGGAGCGGGGAATGACAGAGGAGGTGGGAGCTGGGAATGACGGAGGAGGTGGGAGCGGGGAATGACAGAGGAGGTGGGAGCTGGGAATGACGGAGGAGGTGGGAGCTGGGAATGACGGAGGAGGTGGGAGCTGGGAATGACGGAGGAGCTGGGAATGGCGGAGTAGGTGGGAGCTGGGAATGACGGAGGAGGTGGGAGCTGGGAATGACGGAGGAGGTGGGAGCTGGGAATGACAGAGGAGGTGGGAGCTGGGAATGACAGAGGAGGTGGGAGCTGGGAATGACAGAGGAGGTGGGAGCTGGGAATGACGGAGGAGGTGGGAGCTGGGAATGACAGAGGAGGTGGGAGCTGGGAATGACAGAGGAGGTGGGAGCTGGGAATGACGGAGGAGCTGGGAATGACGGAGGAGGTGGGAGCTGGAAATGACGGAGGAGCTGGGAATGACGGAGGATGTGGGAGCTGGGAATGACGGAGGAGGTCGGAGCTGGGAATGACGGAGGAGGTGGGAGCTGGGAATGACGGAGGAGGTGGGAGCTGGGAATGATGGAGGAGGTGGGAGCTGGGAATGACGGAGGAGGTGGGAGCTGGGAATGACAGAGGAGGTGGGAGCTGGGAATGACAGAGGAGGTGGGAGCTGGGAATGACGGAGGAGGTGGGAGCTGGGAATGACAGAGGAGGTGGGAGCTGGGAATGACGGAGGAGGTGGGAGCTGGGAATGACGGAGGAGGTGGGAGCTGGGAATGACGGAGGAGGTGGGAGCTGGGAATGATGGAGGAGGTGGGAGCTGGGAATGACGGAGGAGGTGGGAGCGGGGAATGACGGAGGAGGTGGGAGTTGGGAATGACGGAGGAGGTGGGAGCTGGGAATGACGGAGGAGGTGGGAGCTGGGGATGACGGAGGAGGTGGGAGAATGTCGGAGTAGGTGGGAGCTGGGAATGACAGAGGAGGTGGGAGCTGGGAATGACGGAGGAGGTGGGAGCTGGGAATGACGGAGGAGGTAGATCTGGGAATGACGGAGGAGTGGGAGCTGGGAATGACGGAGGAGGTGGGAGCTGGGAATGACAGAGGAGGTGGGAGCTGGGAATGACGGAGGAGGTGGGAGCTGGGAATGACGGAGGAGGTGGGAGCTGGGAATGACGGAGGAGGTGGGAGCGGGGAATAACAGAGGAGGTGGGAGCTGGGAATGACGGAGGAGGTGGGAGCTGGGAATGACGGAGGAGGTGGGAGCGGGGAATAACGGAGGAGGTGGGAGGTGGGAATGACGGAGGAGGTGGGAGCTGGGAATGACGGAGGAGGTGGGAGCTGGGAATGACGGAGGAGGTGGGAGCTGGGAATGACGGAGTAGGAGGAGCTGGGAATGACAGAGGAGGTGGAAGCTGGGAATGACGGAGGAGGTGGGAGCTGGGAATGACGGAGTAGGTGGGAGCTGGGAATGACGGAGGAGGTGGGAGCTGGGAATAACGGAGGCGGTGGGAGCTGGGAATGACGGAGTAGGTGGGAGCTGGGAATGACGGAGTAGGTGGGAGCTGGGAATGACGGAGTAGGTGGGAGCTGGGAATGACGGAGGAGATGGGAGCTGGGCATGACAGAGGAGGTGGGAGCTGGGAATGACGGAGGAGGTGGGAGCTGGGAATGACGGAGGAGGTGGGAGCTGGGAATGACGGAGGAGCTGGGAATGGCGGAGTAGGTGGGAGCTGGGAATGACGGAGGAGGTGGGAGCTGGGAATGACGGAGGAGGTGGGAGCTGGGAATGACAGAGGAGTTTGGAGCTGGGAATGACAGAGGAGGTGGGAGCTGGGAATGACAGAGGAGGTGGGAGCTGGGAATAACGGAGGAGGTGGGAGCTGGGAATGATGGAGGAGGTGGGAGCTGGGAATGACGGAGAAGGTGGGAGCTGGGAATGACGGAGGAGGTGGGAGCTGGGAATGACGGAGGAGCTGGGAGCTGGGAATGACGGAGGAGCTGGGAGCTGGGAATGACGGTAGAGGTGGGAGCTGGGAATGACAGAGGAGGTGGGAGCTGGGAATGACAGAGGAGGTGGGAGCTGGGAATGACAGAGGAGGTGGGAGCTGGGAATGACGGAGGAGGTGGGAGCGGGGAATGACAGAGGAGGTGGGAGCTGGGAATGACGGAGGAGGTGGGAGCTGGGAATGACGGAGGAGGTGGGAGCGGGGAATGACAGAGGAGGTGGTAGCTGGGAATGACGGAGGAGGTGGGAGCTGGGAATGACGGAGGAGGTGGGAGCTGGGAATGACGGAGGAGCTGGGAATGGCGGAGTAGGTGGGAGCTGGGAATGACGGAGGAGGTGGGAGCTGGGAATGACGGAGGAGGTGGGAGCTGGGAATGACGGAGGAGGTGGGAGCTGGGAATGACAGAGGAGGTGGGAGCTGGGAATGACAGAGGAGGTGGGAGCTGGGAATGACAGAGGAGGTGGGAGCTGGGAATGACGGAGTAGGTGGGAGCTGGGAATGACAGAGGAGGTGGGAGCTGGGAATGACAGAGGAGGTGGGAGCTGGGAATGACGGAGGAGCTGGGAATGACGGAGGAGGTGGGAGCTGGAAATGACGGAGGAGCTGGGAATGACGGAGGATGTGGGAGCTGGGAATGATGGAGGAGGTCGGAGCTGGGAATGACGGAGGAGGTGGGAGCTGGGAATGACGGAGGAGGTGGGAGCTGGGAATGACGGAGGAGGTGGGAGCTGGGAATGACGGAGGAGGTGGGAGCTGGGAATGACAGAGGAGGTGGGAGCTGGGAATGACAGAGGAGGTGGGAGCTGGGAATGACGGAGGAGGTGGGAGCTGGGAATGACGGAGGAGGTGGGAGCTGGGAATGACAGAGGAGGTGGGAGCTGGGAATGACGGAGGAGGTGGGAGCTGGGAATGACGGAGGAGGTGGGAGCTGGGAATGACGGAGGAGGTGGGAGCTGGGAATGACGGAGGAGGTGGGAGCGGGGAATGACGGAGGAGGTGGGAGTTGGGAATGACGGAGGAGGTGGGGGCTGGTAATGACGGAGGAGGTGGGAGCTGGGGATGACGGAGGTGGTGGGAGAATGACGGAGTAGGTGGGAGCTGGGAATGACAGAGGAGGTGGGAGCTGGGAATGACGGAGGAGGTGGGAGCTGGGAATGACGGAGGAGGTAGATCTGGGAATGATGGAGGAGTGGGAGCTGGGAATGACGGAGGAGGTGGGAGCTGGGAATGACAGAGGAGGTGGGAGCTGGGAATGACGGAGGAGGTGGGAGCTGGGAATGACGGAGGAGGTGGGAGCTGGGAATGACGGAGGAGGTGGGAGCGGGGAATGACAGAGGAGGTGGGAGCTGGGAATGACGGAGGAGGTGGGAGCTGGGAATGACGGAGGAGGTGGGAGCGGGAAATGACGGAGGAGGTGGGAGGTGGGAATGACAAAGGAGGTGGGAGCTGGGAATGACGGAGGAGGTGGGAGCTGGGAATGACGGAGGAGGTGGGAGCTGGGAATGACGGAGTAGGAGGAGCTGGGAATGACAGAGGAGGTGGAAGCTGGGAATGACGGAGGAGGTGGGAGCTGGGAATGACGGAGTAGGTGGGAGCTGGGAAAGACAGAGTAGGTGGGAGCTGGGAATGACGGAGGAGGTGGGAGCTGGGAATAACGGAGGAGGTGGGAGCTGGGAATGACAGAGGAGGTGGGAGCTGGGAATGACAGAGGAGGTGGGAGCTGGGAATGACGGAGGAGGTGGGAGCGGGGAATGACAGAGGAGGTGGGAGCTGGGAATGACGGAGGAGGTGGGAGCGGGGAATGACAGAGGAGGTGGGAGCTGGGAATGACGGAGGAGGTGGGAGCTGGGAATGACGGAGGAGGTGGGAGCTGGGAATGACGGAGGAGCTGGGAATGGCGGAGTAGGTGGGAGCTGGGAATGACGGAGGAGGTGGGAGCTGGGAATGACGGAGGAGGTGGGAGCTGGGAATGACAGAGGAGGTGGGAGCTGGGAATGACAGAGGAGGTGGGAGCTGGGAATGACAGAGGAGGTGGGAGCTGGGAATGACGGAGGAGGTGGGAGCTGGGAATGACAGAGGAGGTGGGAGCTGGGAATGACAGAGGAGGTGGGAGCTGGGAATGACGGAGGAGCTGGGAATGACGGAGGAGGTGGGAGCTGGAAATGACGGAGGAGCTGGGAATGACGGAGGATGTGGGAGCTGGGAATGACGGAGGAGGTCGGAGCTGGGAATGACGGAGGAGGTGGGAGCTGGGAATGACGGAGGAGGTGGGAGCTGGGAATGATGGAGGAGGTGGGAGCTGGGAATGACGGAGGAGGTGGGAGCTGGGAATGACAGAGGAGGTGGGAGCTGGGAATGACAGAGGAGGTGGGAGCTGGGAATGACGGAGGAGGTGGGAGCTGGGAATGACAGAGGAGGTGGGAGCTGGGAATGACGGAGGAGGTGGGAGCTGGGAATGACGGAGGAGGTGGGAGCTGGGAATGACGGAGGAGGTGGGAGCTGGGAATGACGGAGGAGGTGGGAGCTGGGAATGATGGAGGAGGTGGGAGCTGGGAATGACGGAGGAGGTGGGAGCGGGGAATGACGGAGGAGGTGGGAGTTGGGAATGACGGAGGAGGTGGGAGCTGGGAATGACGGAGGAGGTGGGAGCTGGGGATGACGGAGGAGGTGGGAGAATGTCGGAGTAGGTGGGAGCTGGGAATGACAGAGGAGGTGGGAGCTGGGAATGACGGAGGAGGTGGGAGCTGGGAATGACGGAGGAGGTAGATCTGGGAATGACGGAGGAGTGGGAGCTGGGAATGACGGAGGAGGTGGGAGCTGGGAATGACAGAGGAGGTGGGAGCTGGGAATGACGGAGGAGGTGGGAGCTGGGAATGACGGAGGAGGTGGGAGCTGGGAATGACGGAGGAGGTGGGAGCGGGGAATAACAGAGGAGGTGGGAGCTGGGAATGACGGAGAAGGTGGGAGCTGGGAATGACGGAGGAGGTGGGAGCGGGGAATGACGGAGGAGGTGGGAGGTGGGAATGACGGAGGAGGTGGGAGCTGGGAATGACGGAGGAGGTGGGAGCTGGGAATGACGGAGGAGGTGGGAGCTGGGAATGACGGAGTAGGAGGAGCTGGGAATGACAGAGGAGGTGGAAGCTGGGAATGACGGAGGAGGTGGGAGCTGGGAATGACGGAGTAGGTGGGAGCTGGGAATGACGGAGGAGGTGGGAGCTGGGAATAACGGAGGCGGTGGGAGCTGGGAATGACGGAGGAGGTGGGAGCTGGGAATGATGGAGGAGGTGGGAGCTGGGAATGACGGAGGAGGTGGGAGCGGGGAATGACGGAGGAGGTGGGAGTTGGGAATGACGGAGGAGGTGGGAGCTGGGAATGACGGAGGAGGTGGGAGCTGGGGATGACGGAGGAGGTGGGAGAATGTCGGAGTAGGTGGGAGCTGGGAATGACAGAGGAGGTGGGAGCTGGGAATGACGGAGGAGGTGGGAGCTGGGAATGACGGAGGAGGTAGATCTGGGAATGACGGAGGAGTGGGAGCTGGGAATGACGGAGGAGGTGGGAGCTGGGAATGACAGAGGAGGTGGGAGCTGGGAATGACGGAGGAGGTGGGAGCTGGGAATGACGGAGGAGGTGGGAGCTGGGAATGACGGAGGAGGTGGGAGCGGGGAATAACAGAGGAGGTGGGAGCTGGGAATGACGGAGGAGGTGGGAGCTGGGAATGACGGAGGAGGTGGGAGCGGGGAATGACGGAGGAGGTGGGAGGTGGGAATGACGGAGGAGGTGGGAGCTGGGAATGACGGAGGAGGTGGGAGCTGGGAATGACGGAGGAGGTGGGAGCTGGGAATGACGGAGTAGGAGGAGCTGGGAATGACAGAGGAGGTGGAAGCTGGGAATGACGGAGGAGGTGGGAGCTGGGAATGACGGAGTAGGTGGGAGCTGGGAATGACGGAGGAGGTGGGAGCTGGGAATAACGGAGGCGGTGGGAGCTGGGAATGACGGAGTAGGTGGGAGCTGGGAATGACGGAGTAGGTGGGAGCTGGGAATGACGGAGGAGATGGGAGCTGGGCATGACAGAGGAGGTGGGAGCTGGGAATGACGGAGGAGGTGGGAGCTGGGAATGACGGAGGAGGTGGGAGCTGGGAATGACGGAGGAGGTGGGAGCTGGGAATGACGGAGGAGGTGGGAGCTGGGAATGACGGAGGAGGTTGGAGCTGGGAATGACGGAGGAGGTGGGAGCTGGGAATGACGGAGGAGGTTGGAGCTGGGAATGACGGAGGAGGTGGGAGCTGGGAATGACGGAGGAGGTGGGAGCTGGGAATGACGGAGGAGGTGGGAGCTGGGAATGACGGAGGAGGTGGGAGCTGGGAATGACGGAGGAGGTGGGAGCTGGGAATGACGGAGGAGGTGGGAGCTGGGAATGACGGAGGAGGTGGGAGCTGGGAATGACAGAGGAGGTGGGAGCTGGGAATGACGGAGGAGGTGGGAGCTGGGAATGACGGAGGAGGTGGAAGCTGGGAATGACGGAGGAGGTTGGAGCTGGGAATGACAGAGGAGGTGGGAGCTGGGAATGACGGAGGAGGTGGGAGTTGGGAATGACGGAGGAGGTGGGAGCTGGGAATGACGGAGGAGGTGGGAACTGGGAATGGCAGAGGAGGTTGGAGCTGGGAATGACAGAGGAGGTGGGAGCTGGGAATGACAGAGGAGGTGGGAGCTGGGAATGACAGAGGAGGTGGGATCTGGAAATGATGGAGGAGCTGGGAATGACGGAGGAGCTGGGAATGACGGAGGAGCTGGGAGCTTGGAATGATGGAGGAGGTGGGAGCTGGGAATGACGGAGGAGGTGGGAGCTGGGAATGACAGAGGAGTTTGGAGCTGGGAATGACAGAGGAGGTGGGAGCTGGGAATGACAGAGGAGATGGGAGCTGGGAATGACGGAGGAGGTGGGAGCTGGGAATGATGGAGGAGGTGGGAGCTGGGAATGACAGAGGAGGTGGGAGCTGGGAATGACGGAGGAGGTGGGAGCTGGGAATGACGGAGGAGCTGGGAACGACGGAGGAGGTGGGAGCTGGGAATGACGGAGGAGGTGGGAGCTGGGAATGACAGAGGAGGTGGGAGCTGGGAATGACGGTAGAGGTGGGAGCTGGGAATGACAGAGGAGGTGGGAGCTGGGAATGACAGAGGAGATGGGAGCTGGGAATGACAGAGGAGGTGGGAGCTGGGAATGACGGAGGAGGTGGGAGTGGGGAATGACAGAGGAGGTGGGAGCTGGGAATGACGGAGGAGGTGGGAGCTGGGAATGACGGAGGAGGTGGGAGCGGGGAATTACAAAGGAGGTGGGAGCTGGGACTGACGGAGGAGGTGGGAGTTGGGAATGACGGAGGAGGTGGGAGCTGGGAATGACGGAGGAGGTGGGAGCTGGGAATGATGGAGGAGCTGGGAATGGTGGAGTAGGTGGGAGCTGGGAATGACGGAGGAGGTGGGAGCTGGGAATGAGGGAGGAGGTGGGAGCTGGGAATGACGGAGAAGGTGGGAATGATGGAGGAGGTGGGAGCTGGGAATGACAGAGGAGGTGGGAGCTGGGAATGACAGAGGAGGTGGGAGCTGGGAATGACGGAGGAGCTGGGAATGACGGAGGAGGTGGGAGCTGGAAATGACGGAGGAGCTGGGAATGACGGAGGAGGTGGGAGCTGGGAATGACGGAGGAGCTGGGAGCTGGGAATGACGGAGGAGGTGGGAGCTGGGAATGACGGAGGAGGTGGGAGCTGGGAATGACGGAGGAGGTGGGAGCTGGGAATGACGGAGGAGGTGGGAGCTGGGAATGACAGAGGAGGTGGGAGCTGGGAATGACAGAGGAGGTGGGAGCTGGGAATGACAGAGGAGGTGGGAGCTGGGAATGACGGAGGAGGTGGGAGCTGAGAATGACGGAGGAGGTGGGAGCTGGGAATGACGGAGGAGGTGGGAGCTTGGAATGACGGAGGAGGTGGGAGCTGGGAATGACGGAGGAGGTGGGAGCTGGGAATGAGGGAGGAGGTGGGAGCTGGGAATGACGGAGGAGGTGGGAGCGGGGAATGACGGAGGAGGTGGGAGCTGGGAATGACGGAGGAGGTGGGAGCTGGGAATGACGGAGGAGGTGGGAGCTGGGGATGACGGAGGAGGTGGGAGAATGACGGAGTAGGTGGGAGCTGGGAATGACAGAGGAGGTGGGAGCTGGGAATGACGGAGGAGGTGGGGGCTGGGAATGACGGAGTAGGTGGGAGCTGGGAATGACGGAGGAGGTGGGGGCTGGGAATGACAGAGGAGGTGGGAGCTGGGAATGACTGTGGAGGTGGGAGCTGGGAATTACGGAGGAGGTGGGGGCTGGGAATGACGGAGGAGGTGGGAGCTGGGAATGACGGAGAAGGTGGAAGCTTGGAATGAGGGAGGAGGTGGGAGCTGGGAATGACGGAGAAGGTGGGAATGATGGAGGAGGTGGGAGCTGGGAATGACGGAGAAGGTGGGAGCTGGGAATGACAGAGGAGGTGGGAGCTGGGAATGACGAAGGAGGTGGGAGCTGGGAATGATGGAGGAGGTGGGAGCTGGGAATGATGGAGGAGGTGGGAGCTGGGAATGACGGAGGAGGTGGGAGCTGGGAATGACGGAGGAGGTGGGGGCTGGGAATGACGGAGGAGGTGGGAGCTGAGAATGACGGAGGAGATGGGAGCTGGGAATGACAGAGGAGGTGGGAGCTGGGAATGACGGAGGAGGTGGGAGCTGGGAATGACGGAGGAGCTGGGAATGACGGAGGAGGTGGGAGCTGGGAATGACGGAGGAGCTGGGAATGATGGAGGAGGTGGGAATGACAGAGGAGGTGGGAGCTGGGAATGACGGAGGAGGTGGGAGCTGGGAATGACTGTGGAGGTGGGAGCTGGGAATGACGGAGGAGGTGGGGGCTGGGAATGACGGAGTAGGAGGAGCTGGGAATGACAGAGGAGGTGGAAGCTGGGAATGACGGAGGAGGTGGGAGCTGGGAATGATGGAGGAGGTGGGAGCTGGGAATGATGGAGGAGGTGGGAGCTGGGAATGACGGAGGAGGTGGGAGCTGGGAATGACGGAGGAGGTGGGGGCTGGGAATGACGGAGGAGGTGGGAGCTGAGAATGACGGAGGAGATGGGAGCTGGGAATGACAGAGGAGGTGGGAGCTGGGAATGACGGAGGAGGTGGGAGCTGGGAATGACGGAGGAGCTGGGAATGACGGAGGAGGTGGGAGCTGGGAATGACGGAGGAGCTGGGAATGATGGAGGAGGTGGGAATGACAGAGGAGGTGGGAGCTGGGAATGACGGAGGAGGTGGGAGCTGGGAATGACTGTGGAGGTGGGAGCTGGGAATGACGGAGGAGGTGGGGGCTGGGAATGACGGAGTAGGAGGAGCTGGGAATGACAGAGGAGGTGGGAGCTGGGAATGAGGGAGGAGGTGGGAACTGGGAATGGCAGAGGAGGTTGGAGCTGGGAATGACAGAGGAGGTGGGAGCTGGGAATGACAGAGGAGGTGGGAGCTGGGAATGACAGAGGAGGTGGGATCTGGGAATGACGGAGGAGGTGGAAGCTGGGAATGACGGAGGAGGTGGGAGCTGGGAATGACGGAGGAGGTGGGAGCTGGGAATGACGGAGGAGGTGGGAGCTGGGAATGACGGAGGAGGTGGGAGCTGGGAATGACAGAGGAGGTGGGAGCTGGGAATGACGGAGGAGGTGGGAGCTGGGAATGACGGAGGAGGTGGAAGCTGGGAATGACGGAGGAGGTTGGAGCTGGGAATGACAGAGGAGGTGGGAGCTGGGAATGACGGAGGAGGTGGGAGTTGGGAATGACGGAGGAGGTGGGAGCTGGGAATGAGGGAGGAGGTGGGAACTGGGAATGGCAGAGGAGGTTGGAGCTGGGAATGACAGAGGAGGTGGGAGCTGGGAATGACAGAGGAGGTGGGAGCTGGGAATGACAGAGGAGGTGGGATCTGGAAATGATGGAGGAGCTGGGAATGACGGAGGAGCTGGGAATGACGGAGGAGCTGGGAATGGCGGAGTAGGTGGGAGCTGGGAATGATGGAGGAGGTGGGAGCTGGGAATGACGGAGGAGGTGGGAGCTGGGAATGACAGAGGAGTTTGGAGCTGGGAATGACAGAGGAGGTGGGAGCTGGGAATGACAGAGGAGATGGGAGCTGGGAATGACGGAGGAGGTGGGAGCTGGGAATGATGGAGGAGGTGGGAGCTGGGAATGACAGAGGAGGTGGGAGCTGGGAATGACGGAGGAGGTGGGAGCTGGGAATGACGGAGGAGCTGGGAACGACGGAGGAGGTGGGAGCTGGGAATGACGGAGGAGGTGGGAGCTGGGAATGACAGAGGAGGTGGGAGCTGGGAATGACGGTAGAGGTGGGAGCTGGGAATGACAGAGGAGGTGGGAGCTGGGAATGACAGAGGAGATGGGAGCTGGGAATGACAGAGGAGGTGGGAGCTGGGAATGACGGAGGAGGTGGGAGTGGGGAATGACAGAGGAGGTGGGAGCTGGGAATGACGGAGGAGGTGGGAGCTGGGAATGACGGAGGAGGTGGGAGCGGGGAATTACAAAGGAGGTGGGAGCTGGGACTGACGGAGGAGGTGGGAGTTGGGAATGACGGAGGAGGTGGGAGCTGGGAATGACGGAGGAGGTGGGAGCTGGGAATGATGGAGGAGCTGGGAATGGTGGAGTAGGTGGGAGCTGGGAATGACGGAGGAGGTGGGAGCTGGGAATGAGGGAGGAGGTGGGAGCTGGGAATGACGGAGAAGGTGGGAATGATGGAGGAGGTGGGAGCTGGGAATGACAGAGGAGGTGGGAGCTGGGAATGACAGAGGAGGTGGGAGCTGGGAATGACGGAGGAGCTGGGAATGACGGAGGAGGTGGGAGCTGGAAATGACGGAGGAGCTGGGAATGACGGAGGAGGTGGGAGCTGGGAATGACGGAGGAGCTGGGAATGACGGAGGAGGTGGGAGCTGGGAATGACGGAGGAGGTGGGAGCTGGGAATGACGGAGGAGGTGGGAGCTGGGAATGACGGAGGAGGTGGGAGCTGGGAATGACAGAGGAGGTGGGAGCTGGGAATGACAGAGGAGGTGGGAGCTGGGAATGACAGAGGAGGTGGGAGCTGGGAATGACGGAGGAGGTGGGAGCTGAGAATGACGGAGGAGGTGGGAGCTGGGAATGACGGAGGAGGTGGGAGCTTGGAATGACGGAGGAGGTGGGAGCTGGGAATGACGGAGGAGGTGGGAGCTGGGAATGAGGGAGGAGGTGGGAGCTGGGAATGACGGAGGAGGTGGGAGCGGGGAATGACGGAGGAGGTGGGAGCTGGGAATGACGGAGGAGGTGGGAGCTGGGAATGACGGAGGAGGTGGGAGCTGGGGATGACGGAGGAGGTGGGAGAATGACGGAGTAGGTGGGAGCTGGGAATGACAGAGGAGGTGGGAGCTGGGAATGACGGAGGAGGTGGGGGCTGGGAATGACGGAGTAGGTGGGAGCTGGGAATGACGGAGGAGGTGGGGGCTGGGAATGACAGAGGAGGTGGGAGCTGGGAATGACTGTGGAGGTGGGAGCTGGGAATTACGGAGGAGGTGGGGGCTGGGAATGACGGAGGAGGTGGGAGCTGGGAATGACGGAGAAGGTGGAAGCTTGGAATGAGGGAGGAGGTGGGAGCTGGGAATGACGGAGAAGGTGGGAATGATGGAGGAGGTGGGAGCTGGGAATGACGGAGAAGGTGGGAGCTGGGAATGACAGAGGAGGTGGGAGCTGGGAATGACGAAGGAGGTGGGAGCTGGGAATGATGGAGGAGGTGGGAGCTGGGAATGATGGAGGAGGTGGGAGCTGGGAATGACGGAGGAGGTGGGAGCTGGGAATGACGGAGGAGGTGGGGGCTGGGAATGACGGAGGAGGTGGGAGCTGAGAATGACGGAGGAGATGGGAGCTGGGAATGACAGAGGAGGTGGGAGCTGGGAATGACGGAGGAGGTGGGAGCTGGGAATGACGGAGGAGCTGGGAATGACGGAGGAGGTGGGAGCTGGGAATGACGGAGGAGCTGGGAATGATGGAGGAGGTGGGAATGACAGAGGAGGTGGGAGCTGGGAATGACGGAGGAGGTGGGAGCTGGGAATGACTGTGGAGGTGGGAGCTGGGAATGACGGAGGAGGTGGGGGCTGGGAATGACGGAGGAGGTGGGAGCTGGGAATGACTGTGGAGGTGGGAGCTGGGAATGACGGAGGTGGTGGGGGCTGGGAATGACGGAGGAGGTGGGGGCTGGGAATGACGGAGGAGGTGGGAGCTGGCAATGACGGAGAAGGTGGAAGCTTGGAATGAGGGAGGAGGTGGGAGCTGGGAATGACGGAGAAGGTGGGAATGATGGAGGAGGTGGGAGCTGGGAATGACGAAGAAGGTGGGAGCTGGGAATGACAGAGGAGGTGGGAGCTGGGAATGACGGAGGAGGTGGGAGCTGGGAATGACGGAGGAGGTGGGAGCTGGGAATGACGGAGGAGGTGGGGGCTGGGAATGACGGAGGAGGTGGGAGCTGAGAATGATGGAGGAGATGGGAGCTGGGAATGACAGAGGAGGTGGGAGCTGGGAATGATGGAGGAGGTGGGAGCTGGGAATGACGGAGGAGCTGGGAATGACGGAGGAGGTGGGAGCTGGGAATGACGGAGGAGCTGGGAATGACGGAGGAGGTGGGAATGACAGAGGAGGTGGGAGCTGGGAATGACGGAGGAGGTGGGAGCTGGGAATGACGGAGGAGGTGGGAGCTGGGAATGACGGAGGAGGTGGGAGCTGGGAATGACGGAGGAGATGGGAGCTGGGAATGACGGAGGATGTGGGAGCTGGGAATGACGGAGGAGGTGGGAGCTGGGAATGACGGAGGAGCTGGGAATGACGGAGGAGGTGGGAGCTGGGATTGACGGAGGAGGTGGGAGCTGGGAATGACGGAGGAGGTGGGAGCTGGGAATGACGGAGGAGGTGGGAGCGGGGAATGATGGAGGAGGTGGGAGCTGAGAATGACGGAGGAGGTGGGAGCTGGGAATGACGGAGGAGGTGGGAGCGGGGAATGACGGAGGAGGTGGGAGCTGGGAATGACGGAGGAGGTGGGAGCTGGGAATGACGGAGGAGGTGGGAGCTGGGAATGACGGAGGAGGTGGGAGCTGGGAATGACGGAGTAGGAGGGAGCTGGGAATGACGGAGGAGGTGGGAGCTGGGAATGACGGAGGAGGTGGCAGCTGGGAATGACGGAGTAGGTGGGAGCTGGGAATGACGGAGGAGGTGGGAGCTGGGAATGACGGAGGCGGTTGGAGCTGGGAATGACGGAGTAGGTGGGAGCTGGGAATGACGGTGTTAATGACTGTGATGAGTTCCTCTCCTACATTTCATAAGCAAGTCATTAGAAAACACGAGACCTCCCTTATCACAGTGTGAGGGAGGGGTTAACTAGTTGAGGCATTGTACATGTTCTGCATTTTACATAGAAAGCGGTACCACATCCGTGCCAGCTGCTGTCTCACTTTACATATCAGTATAAAAGGTGCAGAACATCACATTAAAGACAGGGAGAAATGCCAAGTACCACACACACACACACACACACACACACACACACACACACACACACACACACACACACACACACACACACACACACACACACACACACACACACACACACACACACACACACACACACACACACACACACACACACCACCCCTCCATCCCCCGTTGGAAACCTGGCTCTGTACCATGGAGATTCTGCGCTTCCTTTTCCCTCCCACAGAATCCTCTGCTTATCTCATCCAAAAAACATGTGACCACTTTTTGATAACCTGGGGGCAATCAACAAAGTTTTGGAAGATGATTTTAGCTGGTAGTTAGTGGCGTGGTTACGGGAAGTACTAACTGCTTACAGGACTGGGATAACTTTACCAGGAAGTCGTCGAAGGTGAAATAAAAAAACAAAACAAACAAATATAGGTGTGAATATGACTCATGAGCTTCCGGTAATGTAGCCAGCACTGTGGGCTTGTCTCTTAACCCCTTGTGCTGCCAGTAACTTCTGGCAATAAAGAGGTTAATCCGGATTACCGGGGATAGGTTTGACATGTCTGTTCAGTTCTGCACAGCGGCAGCGTACCCCGAGAGTAAAGAATAAAAACCAGACTGGATGATAAATAAACAGAATTAACCCCAGCCTGCCCATGTTCCTATCCGCTGCAACACCTCAGACTATTTGATTCTTGGTTGTGTTTAGTACTTAGGATGTAGATTTAGGGCCCTATGCAGAGAGCAGCGTTAGAAATAATTGGAGAGTTTAAGAAAAAGTAGGTTTAATGGAGAGTTTTATTCTCCATATGCAGAAATGTGCGAAATCTGCAATTGAAAGCATGAATGCGTGTGTTGAGTTTAAAATGGAGAGATGCGCGCAGCTGAAAAGTGTTTGAAAAAAATCGCGCTTTTTTTTTTATTTTTTCTATGGCCGGCGAGCTCCTGCTTCTTGCCAACTTTTGTTGGCGGAGGAAATTGTAGAAAATCGCGCCAATAACAGCCGGAAGATGGCGATCGCGCCTTTCTGAATTTGGATATTTTTAACACTGGCGAGATGTAGGTTCTCGCCAGCCGCGCGGCGAGATTTATAAATAGAAAAAAAAAATGGCGCGTTTTTCCTACCTCGCCATTTTCTGCTGTTTTCTGCGCGAATTTCACCAAAAAATGGCGATATTTGCTATAGCGCTGCTCTCTGCATAGGCCCCTCAATGTCTGTCCCAAGCATGTTTCAATTCCCTTTCGCTATTAGCCCCCACCACCTTTGCTGGAATGCTATTCCTGGAATCTACCACCCCTTCAGTGAAGCACTTCCTCCCACTTCTCTGTTAGCTGCCGCTCTCCAGCTTCAGAGAGTGATCTCCTCCTCTAACACGCCTTTCTCTGGAGTATGCGTCCCTCTTGTACTTTGTTTAAATACGTAATATATTAGGCTGCGCTTATAGTGCCGGCGACTTCGCCCGAAAACAAAAGCATTGCCGCTGCTGCGTGCGCTTATAGTGCGCGCGATGGCGACAAACCGACGTCGCCGTCGCAAAAAACTGGTAGCCGGAACCAATTTGATTTTTCAAGGGCTGTCGCCTCCCGTGACGGCCCTTCAACCAATCAAATGGCTGGAAACCCGCGCCGCCCGGCGAAATATAACTTTAGACGGTGGTGATGGCGACGGGTGACGTCACCCGTCGTGTCGCCATCTATGGCACTATAGGCACGGCCTTAGAATGATTCAATCATATCCCCCCTCTCCCCTCTCCCCTGTACATATTAAGGTTCCTAGTCTTTCATGATCAGTCTTATGCTGTAGATCATGCACCATTTTAGTAACCCTTCTATGCACGATCTCCAATTTATTTACGTCTTTCCTGAGATCTGGTCTCTAGAATTAAACACAGTATTGTAGATGAGGTCTCACCAATCATCTATAAAGTGGTATGACCCCCCTCTCTTTCTGCTACTAATACATTTCCCTATACACCCTAACATCATGCTGATAATACCCCTCACTATACATCTCAGCCATTAGCAAACGCTGTAGAAGAGGTGGGACTAAAGAGAGAGGAGCCATTAAGAGGAGTTGGCAGGGCACGTGGGTGGGAGGTCTGCATGAGCCTGGACAATCTCAGGACTGATTGCGTGTGACCTGGGGTCAATCTGTGTTCTGAGAGTGGGCATCGAGTGGAGTGAGAACAGCAGATCACCGGAAGGGCGAGCACCGCGTCGGAGGAAAGCCTCACCGGTTTCAGCTAAAAGTGGTACCAAAGCGTTTTGCAAAGTGCAGGCCCGCTATATTTATCCGCACTAATGAGCTTCAACTGTGTCCCGGCACCATCACACAAGCCATGATACCCAGGATTGAGTGGCCAGACACTGACACACACCCACGCAGAGTTTAGGGGGCATATTACGTCAAGGTGTTATATATATATATATATGAATGTAGTGATCCTTTGTTACGGGTCACAAGGTACCCAAATGTTTACCCATACTTCCTATATAATTATGGTTATATTACAAACATCATTGTAGTTTGTGTCCCGTTGTCTGACCTAACGCTACGTGTGGAATATCACCCAGACACAGAGGACTCAGGCCCTCATCTCAGCACCAGGTATCAGTCCGGTAATAAGGAGGAGTTAGACATTCCTCGCGTTGGTACCTGCCACCTGAAGGAGAGCACGTGACTCTATCCCTGCCCAATGCCCAATGGTATTTTTGTTATGGGATACTTAATGTCTCCCAGGGCTTCCAGGTGCGGACTAATGAGGCAGTCTGGGAGGAAGGGGAGCACATTTGATAGTATGATTCTTGTGCCAAACCCTTCCAGGTGTTCAATGGGGATGTAGGTCCCCATTACATCTGCCACAGCCCTCACATAAGCCTCAATGCCCTGGCTAGGTGATATTGGGCACCTCACCCCATGCTTCCTGCTTAGGCATTGGGAGGCCCCAGCATTGCTGTTGCTGGAGTTAATGCCTGGAGCTGCCACCTGCGCCCACGATGTAGCTGGGGCTCCAGGGGTTAAACTGCAGGAGCTGGGGGAGGTGCGGCCAGGGCACTGGATGTACCAGGCTGAAGGCTGTGGCCATGGTTAGTGCTCCTAGGGACCTTAGGTCTTGGGGTCCAGTGCCCGGGTGCAGCCCCCGTTGACCACTATCTCTCCTCCCCTTAGGCATGATATTAAAAAGCCTCTATGTCAGAGGAGGAGGTAGTGCTCAGGGAGAGAGGTGCTGAGAGGAGCTGCCCCTTTAAGAACTAATTAACTACCTCTCTGCTAAGGGAGGGAAAAAAGTCAGTTTTTAAATGCTGCAGTTTTTCTATTCCCTCCCTTATTAATTCCTCTCTCCCTAGCAAGGAGCTGCACCACAGCATACTTTTCTTTAACAGAGCTCCCAATCCAAATGAAAAAACAAATCAACTTAAAATAAAAGTGAATAAGAACTTGGGTGACCAGATTTTCAAAACGAAAAACCGGGACACATTAAAAAATTATTTATAAAACAAATTACATCACGTGACGCACCCCGTTGCCATGACAACGAGACACTGACGTCAGGCGGTGACATGTTGCCATGACAACTTGATGCCGCGTGACATCACGGAGTGTCTCGTTGTTATGGCAATGGGCATTACGTGACGTCGCGCAGCCATGTTGATGGAATTTGGAGGGGAGGATACAGCCACATACAGACACTGACACACAAACACAGTGACACAGACACAGACACACACACAGTGACACACACAGACAGTGACACACAGACAGACAGTGACACACAGACAGACAGTGACACACAGTGACACACACAGACAGTGACACACAGACAGTGACACACAGTGACACACACACACAGATAGTGACACACACACACAGTGACACACACACACACACAGTGACACACACAGTAACCCACACAGTGACCCACACACACAGTGACACACACAATCAGCCCACCTCTGCAAACACACACAAAAATAAGGCCTCTCCCCCTTGGGGTGGGTAAGGTGCCTGGGAGGGGGTTATAAGGGGGCATGTGGGTTACCTGGGGCCCGTGGATGGGCTGCTGGAGCAGCATAGGGAGCCAGTGCAGATGAGAGACTGGCAGGCCCGCGGAGCCTAAAGGGAGGGACAGAGGGGCGGAGCCTAAGGAAGGGGAGGACCCGGCATTACTGGAGGAGAGAAGGGAGGGGGGCAGTGCAGAGGGAAGGGCAGGCCCGGCTTGCAGCACCTGGTTAAAACTCCGCCCCCCGCCCGGCAATCTCCAATCACAGCCGGCATTCTCCTCCCCCCCCCCCCCCCCGCCCGCACGCTTGGGAGGGCAGCCAGCATTCTCCGCTCCCTGCAGCCCCAAAAGCTGGGACCCCAAGTAAAAAACGGGTCATTTTGAGAATCAATTGAAAACCGGGACAGCACATAAAAAACCAGGACAGCACATGAAAAACTGGGACTGTCCCGGCTAAACCGGGACGACTGGTCACCCTAATAAGAACACCAAACAACCAGTGGTGTGGGAGGGGATAGGGGCAGCGGTGGGGGAGGGGATGGAGTTGAAGCTGCAGTTACCAGCCCAGCCAAAGTATAGCTGTGCTGGGTTGAATCACTGCAGCCCCTGGGTGAAAACAAAAAACGGTTTTTAAACACCAAAATAAACCCCAAACTCCCTACAAAACACACAGTGCATTCCCCTACTATTCCCACAGAAAAATATATCAAGTGAAATAAATTTAGAAAACAATAAAACCGATTTCAAACCAAATGTTTGGGAGCTCAGTTCACACGCTTCTGAGGGGGAGGAGGACTATTTAATCTGGTAGTTCTGATTGGTCGGCGAAGCCAGCCAATCAGATCAACAGGTAACTCACTGGTCGGAAAGACGCAGTGAGAAAAAATTCCTGATCAACAAAATATAACATGAACCGGTATCTAGTGCAACAGTGGCTTAAATTAATGTGCCCAAAAATAGGAGAGTTAATGTAAAAAAATCCGAATGGGGGGAAACCGAGCAGAGCCCCCCGCCTGACGCCCACTGGGAGGCAAACTCTGAAACCGTCCCAGTGGACTCGGCGTACGTGTACTCTGCCCGGATACGGGAGTGCACCAGCGCCCGGAACATGGCCACGATGTTTGTTGGGACCTCCCTCTCCAGACACTGCTTCCTGGTCTTATAAATGGCTAGCTTGGCCAATGCCAGGAGCAGGTTGACGAGGAGATCCCTGGGCTTATTGTCCCGGGACACTGGGCACCCAAACATGAAAAGGTGAGGGGAAAAGTGCAGCCAGAACTGCAGGAGAAGGCCCCTCAAGGTGGCTAAGAGGGGCTGCAGTCTGGCGCAGCTCAGATAAATATGGTACATGGACTCCCGCTCGCCACAGAAGAGGCAGGTGGCGGGGGAGTCCGTGAAGTGGGCCAAGCTCAGGGCACCATGGAGGACTCTCCAACTCAAATCCCCGGCGGGACGGGGAACCAACTCTGAATAGAGTTCCCTCCACCGGGGCCTCTCGCCCTCGTTTGCCGGCACTACCCGCCTCCAGATGGTATCGGGGAGGGGGACACGGGTGAGGTAGTGCACTGTATGGAACACGAGAGAGCACAGCCTCCTCGGCATGCCGCGGAAACATGCCGGGGACATGCCCCCCAACCTGCTGGCGGAGGAGGACAGCAGAATAAGATAACATCGCTGGGAATGTTTTTACTGCATACAGTATGTTGCTAGGTTGAGGTTGGGCAAGGCAGCCTGCCACTCCCACTCTTAGCCACCGGAGGGCAGCAGACAGCACCTGCTTGAGCAGTAGTAATCACCGTGCAGAGAAAAGTTTGCTCAGATCAGCAGCAGGCAGGCTGAGAACAGGAGCTCCAGGGACAGGGGAGACCACACACCCCAACTGGGACTTACAGGTAACCCGACAAGGGACAGGCTGCCGCCCACCATAATCTGCAGGGGGTGTATCATCGGTTTAACACTTTGTGATCCGTGTTTGAGATCCCAGATACGACTTAACCCATTCAGAGGAGGAGGGGCAGCACGCCTTATCTATGTACTGTACTGTGTACAAGGTCATACACTGCAGGAGTAAGGGGGGGGGGGTGTCTGGGAGACTTGTTGTTGAAAATCAGTGGCTCACCTGGCCCAGGCGTGGCTCACAGCCACAGGTTGTGTAGTTGCCCTTACGATTCATGTTGTCTGGGTGGAGTTCTTGGGGCCTTAGTGCTGCGGGGGGGGGGGTATTTCACCCCTATACTGGGACAAATGTGTGGTGGAAGCCTCCCTTCTAGCCCCAAAAGGTGAGATGAAGGTGGTAACTCCGCCATGGCAGGAAGGACAAGCTGATCTGTGATATTAAACAGCACGAGGCTGACAAAGTGTGTGTGTGTGTGTGTGTGTGTGTGTGTGTGTGTGTGTGTGTGTGTGTGTGTCTCGCCTCCTGTGTGTTGTGGGAGGTGGCCACATACCTCTGGTTACCTACCTGCCTTGTTCCGATCTGCCTCCATACTCTTGTATCCCCCCCTGTTCTGGGGTACACCCCTGTTCCTTCAGTGATGGAGGAGACGCAGCAGCATGTGACACTAAAGGGTGACCCGAGGCAGTCTCTATCCTGCTCAAGGTTTGCTGTCTCAGGGGTTAATATGTTTCCATTGGTAGAGAATCTGGGGTATGAAGGAAGACTAGCCCAGTGTCACCCTGAGATCTGTTTCTGACACTGATCCCAGTCCATTTGGACTTAAAGTAACAATTGAAGTGATAAAGGTGCTCAACGCTTGATCCCTTGTATAGTTGTACTGACAGATAAGCAATAAGGGACATGAGGGTATGTGATATTTTTTTTTGGATAAAGTGTATGTTTACACGAAACGCGTAGGAGGGTGTTAAACCTCCACTTTTAGATGGATCAATAAAGAAGACTTTTTATTATCTTGGCTTGGGACCCACTTTGGCGGTGCGCTGGTTTTCCCCTGTTTCATTTGGACTTAAAGAACCAGGACATGGCAGCGGGTTGCCAGGACTGCATTCTCATTACCCTTGTTGTCACACCTCTCACCCTAGAGAGAAGGGGACAGCACTCCCCCAGACACACGCCCAGGAGGTTGTTGTGAAGATGTCTTGCTGTAAACACACACACAGTGTCTAAAACCGGTTCAGTAACATTGTTTCTTCTCGTGATGCCTGTGAGATTAGAAGTGTGTATGTTTATACTCCCAAGATGCCC